>NC_134484.1:472759359-473059359 GCF_040206685.1 Ascaphus truei | reverse complement strand
AAAACTGGTTAAAGGACAGACAACAGAGGGTTGTCATAAATGGAACTTTTTCAGGTTGGGCTAAAGTCGTGAGTGGAGTACCCCAGGGATCGGTACTGGGACCCCTGCTTTTTAACTTGTTTATTAATGACCTTGAGGTTGGGATCAAGAGCAAAGTCTCCATCTTTGCTGATGATACTAAATTGTGTAAGGTAATAGAATCAGAGCAGGATGTAATTTCTCTTCAAAAGGACTTGGACAGACTGGAAACGTGGGCAGGTAAATTGCAGATGAGGTTTAATACAGATATATGTATGGCTATGCATTTGGGATGCAAGAATAAAAAGGCGACTTACAAATTAAATGGAGATATATTGGGGGAATCCTTGATGGAGAAGGATTTAGGAGTGCTTGTAGACAGCAGGCTTAACAATAGTGCCCAATGTCATGCAGTAGCTGCAAAGGCAAACAAGATTTTATCTTGTATCAAACGGGCAACGGATGGAAGGGAAGTAAACATAATTATGCCCCTTTACAAAGCATTAGTAAGACCACACCTTGAATATGGAGTACAATTTTGGGCACCAATCCTAAGAAAAGACATTATGGAACTAGAGAGAGTGCAGAGAAGAGCCACCAAATTAATAAAGGGGATGGACATACTAACTTATGAGGAGAGGCTAGCTAAATTAGATTTATTTACATTAGAAAAAAGGCGTCTCAAATATCATGGATCGGGAGAATGATCTCGGTCAAAATTAATATACTCCCTAGATTACTATACTACTTCCAGACTCTCCCGGTCCACATCCCTGGCTCAGAATTGAAGAACATCCAAAAACTAATTTTCCACTTTATTTGGCAGGGTAAAAAACCCAGAGTCACCAGAACAGTTCTGTTGGCCTCAAGGGGGAGAAGAGGACTTCGAGTCCCAGACATCACAAGATATTATCAAGCCGCCCAATTGCAACAGGTAGTAGTCTGGAACGCGAACCCAAACCAATACTGCTGGCTAGATATAGAAACGTACTATGCCGGGACGCCTTCACTGCCGGCTTGCCTTTGATCCCTGAGTAGGGAGGACATGCAGAATAGTAAATTCAAGTTAGGCCCGATGAGACACACATGGGAGACCTGGACGAAATGAAAATTCAAATTTAAGCTCACAGTACCCCATTCTCAACTTACACCAATTTATAAAAATCCAAAATTCCACCTGGATGTGAGCCCAGATAATTCGATCAATTTAAAACAAAAAACATCAAGGTAGTTGCCGACCTCCTGAGCTTTGGGCAGTTCCTGAGTTTCCAAAGTTTACAAACCAAATATGAAATAGTAGGGTTGAACGTTTTCAAATACCTACAAATGCGACACTTTATTCAAACATTATCCCCAACGTTGGAATTTTCCCCTCTCACTGGTTTCGACCGGCTCTGTAGGGAAACAGGCCACCAGAAAGGTCTCATAACGCAAATTTGTGCAGAACTGGAGAGGGCCAGAGAAGCCCCCACACACGACTATATGCTACATTGGGCAGCAGAACTGAATATAGATATAGACCGAGAGGATTGGGAAAGTATTTGGGAAACAGCCTCAGAAACTTCCATATGTACCACAATCAAAGAAAACATATATAAAATACTGTTTCGCTGGTATCTTACCCCAGTTAGAATAAATCAAATCTACCCCCTGGCGTCCGATCTATGTTGGAGAGGCTGCGGTCAAAAGGGGGACATGGCCCATATCTGGTGGACATGTCCGGAAATTCAGAAATACTGGGAAACTATACAAAATTTAATAAAAGAGGTCACAGACCTCACAATACCCATTGACCCGCTGACCTACCTGTTGGCCAAGCCCTTAGAAATACTGGACCGACCAACAGGCAAATTAGTCTCCTTCATTCTCACAGCGGCTAGGTGTGCGGTGGCAGCCGCCTGGAAGAAGGTGTCTCCCCCCTCTAAACAAACAGTAAATAAAAGGGTTCAAGAGGTGATGGAAATGGAGAGACTGTCAGCCTTTTTGAAAAGGTCCACTGCCTCTTTTTATAAGACATGGGACTCATGGTTGACCCAACTGGCACTCCAGCGCTGAAATGCCTCATAACAATAAAGAAGGAGTCAAGATAGAACAGGGACTCTAGTAATGGAAGCTGAGGAGAAGGGAGACAATGCCCCCCCCCCCCTCCACCCTCTCTACCCCCTCTTTTCCCTTTTCTGTTTCTACACTCACGCCACCCCTGCAGACCCCTGAGGGTTAGGGGAACGTTGAGGCTTTTCCCCAACAAACACCAACACCAACAAAAATGTGAAAAACTTGTATAAGGCCAAACTATTTTATGTACCTGTAATTTTGTGAAATGTACTAATGCCTAATAAAAAACTTTGAAACAAAAAAAAAAGAAAAAAGAAAAGAGGCGTCTAAGAGGGGATATGATAACTATATACAAATATATTCAGGGACAATACAAGGAGCTTTCAAAAGAACTATTCATCCCACGGGCAGTACAAAGGACTTGGGGCCATCCCTTAAGGTTGGAGGAAAGGAAATTTCACCAGCAACAAAGGAAAGGGTTCTTTACAGTAAGGGCATTAAAATGTGGAATTCATTACCCATGGAGATTGTGATGGCAGATATAATAGATTTGTTCAAAAAAAGGTTGGACATCTTTTTAGATTGGAAAGGTATACAGGGATACAGTGGCGACAACCTTTATTCTAACTCGGCTAGCTCCGCGAATTTCAGATTATCCCGTTTATGTGCGGTTTTGTGTCTTTTTCGGCCGGAGTGAATTGCGTTATTTTCGCGGCTGTGATTTAAGCATTTTATTCTCGCTGTCTGCAATACTGCAATGCCGTGTAAAAACTCATGGGGCGTTTGCGAGCTGTTGTTAGTAACCATACACTATATCATTGCATATACAGTATAGTATTTATTGTACCTGCCCTGTTATAGGGTATAGAGCTACAGTATGTGGGTGGAAAAACCTCTAATGGCGCTGAGGGTAAGTAGCTGGAACAAAAGTCTTGTGCTGAGGTGTCTTTGGAGTGGCTCAGAGAGGGAGACAAGAGAAATACAAGCACCACTATGGTGTATTACCCTTTAGACAATATGAGACATATGCATAGAAATACGGAGCATTTATTAGTTAAAACAATTGTGAATACAATTGAAGTAAAACGTGGACTGTAAAATAAACAGTAGATGATCTTCTGTTAATAAACGAATTGAGGGCTTCCCAGCACTTGGGCCGAGAAAAGCCTTGCTGCTCCACCAGAGGTAAAACTGAAATCCTACTCACCGTCCTGGAGTAGGACATGTGCAATGGTACAGGGTCTTAGCCAGGGCTGGCCGTCTGCTGTGGGGTGCTGGACGTCTGCTGGAAGCGTGCGGGGAGGTTTCAGGAGTGCTCGTGTTCTCAAACAAACAGACTCTGTTCATTTTAGTTCATCTACTGTTTATTTTACAGTCCACGTTTTACTTCAATTGTATTCACAATTGTTTTAACTAATAAATGTTATCTGGTACATAGTGTTTTGGGTGCATATTAGAGGTTTGGGAAGGGTCCAAGGACATCTCCCTAACAACTCTTTTTGCCCCTGCCAAACCATGGTTCACCTAGGGGTTAACGCCTAAGCTCCAAGCATGTACAATGGACATTATGTGTTCCGGTTTCAAGCAGTGAACTCAACAATATATTTCTTTTGAATTCAAAGGTATATGCTCTGTAGCACTGGTTACTCTTTGGGGTTCACCCCAATATTTTCTCTCCGTTCTGTTGCCACTAGAGGTTCGCCATTTGCCATGCAATCCTGCCTGAACTAGGACTACATGGTGACCGAATCTGAGCCCTCTAGGTTGAACAGAACAGAAGTTATGGGTTCCAGGTTTCTGCTCATTCTGACTTAGCCGTTTCAAAGCAGCGCGGCTTTCTCCGCCATTCCAGTCAATGATAGGACCCTCCTCGCCGGCGTGACCCTTTCTCGTCGCCATTACTGGTCGGACCCTGTTGGGGTCAAGTGAGGGGGTTCCTAACATCTAGGGGCAAAATGAATTTTATTTCTAGGTGCCCTACAACAGAAGTTCCCACGCCAATTGACCTAGTTCCCACGCCAATTGCGCCATCATTGCTCTTTTCTGACAATGTTGCCGATCTTGCGGCTTTGCGCTCTGGCAGTAAAATACAGTGCAGTAAGATACAATGTACTGTGAGACAAATCAACATGTTCTTTTATTGGTGGAGTCAGTACAAAACATTTATTTACAAATACTGTACAATGTTGAAACATTTTAAGTGCACAGCAATTCAAAACATCAACAGTACAGTCCTAGAGGGCAGCAAACAAGGCAGGTTTTCAGGGTAACCATGAAAACCGTGCCTGTTTGTGGCCCCCAGGGACTGGAGTCGTGCATGTCCTATGTAAAAAAACACACAACAACGCTTTGCTCATTTTCTGCAGTTACTGTAGTCATTGTGTTTTTAATCCGTCCCTGGCCAAGCGTCAATCGGCTGACTGCTTCTGCGTGTACTGTAATCCTTTTAGAGATGGGAGCTTGCTGTTTACAGCAGTCAATCTACCAACACCCTCTCTCCACAGACTCGTTAATCTTCTGACTATTGCCATTGTGTTGTTAATCCATCCATAGCCGAGCGACAAAGCTCAGTGCGCCTGTGTGTAATCACACCCCCCCCTCCCCCAACCCTTAGAGGCTTTTGGAAAATCCTCTCTTGAATTCGAAATGCAATTGTAAATGTAAATCTGATGTGCACAGCATTGTGAGAATTCAGAGTAAAAAAAATTCATGTTGTGTTGTCTTTCATTCTTATACTGTCGGGAGGGGGGTGGGTGGTGTGGTTGTTGTCAATGATTATGGTTAGCGGGAAAGTGAATAAATATTTATTTTATTTTGGCAGGACCCAAAAAATAGAAATAGAAAAATAATCATGAATACAGTACATACATTACTGCAGCCTTTATTAAATTCTTCTGGCAGATTGAAATCGGAGAAACATTTACAAAACATTTGTAAAACATGGAGAAACATGAAAAATTGACATTTATATGAATATAAATTAATAATACTGTATATATGCTGTATATAGACAATCTACTGTTTGTTTTTGGTGCCTGAGGCACAGGGAGTTAAAGTGACTTGCTTTTTATGTGTTGTATTTGGGGGTTAATTGATCAAATTATTATGATGAACTGCCTTTTGAAATTACAGTACTGTTAACTATATTAGCCACACACCTCCAGAGTCATTAATTTTCTGCAGTTACTGTAGTCATTGTGTTTTTAATCCGTCCCTGGCCAAGCGTCAATCGGCTGACTGCGCCTGCGTGTACTGTAATCCTTTTAGAGATGGGAGCTTGCTGTTTACAGCAGTCAATCTACCAACACCCTCTCTCCACAGACTCGTTAATCTTCTGACTATTGCCATTGTGTTGTTAATCCGTCCATAGCCGAGCGACAAAGCTCAGTGCGCCTGTGTGTAATCACACCATCCCCCCCCCCATCTCTTACAGGCTTTTGGAAAATCCCCTCTCGAATTCGAAATGCAATTGTAAATGTAAATCTGATGTGCACAGCATAGTGAGAAATCAGAGTAAAAAAAACATTAACTGATTCATGTTGTGTTGTCTTTCATTCTTATACTGTCGGGTATTGGGGTGGGTGGTGTGGTTGTTGTCAATGATTATGGTTAACGGGAAAGTGAATAAATATTTATTTTATTTTGGCAGGACTCAAAAAATAGAAATAGAAAAATAATCATGAATAATACAGTACATACAGTACTGCAGCCTTTATTAAATTCTTCTGGCAGATTGAAATCGGAGAAACATTTACAAAACATTTGTAAAACATGGAGAAACATGAATAATGCACATTTAGAGGAATATAATTTTTTTCTTTATCTTTTATCTTTTCTTTTCTTTATCTTTTCCTCATTCTGTCTACAGTACAGTAGTTCATTGAAAGAGGAGAGGTTTTGTGTACATCATTACTGCTGTTTATATACTGTACATTTTACTGTACAAACAGATTTGAGTGGACACAAAAACCCACCTCCCTCCAGGCCACCCGTTTTTTCCTGAAACGACAAGAAAACAAAAAATGAGTGCAGTTACTGTATGTGCTTCCTGTATTATGGCATTGTGTGATGTGATTATGGCTACTGTACATGGATGGTGCTGCTTTCTCTGGAAAGACAAAAATTGAGCAGTTACTAGGTAGTTACTGTAGTACTGTCAAACTAGTCTACTGTATACTGGAACTACTGTATACTCTGACTATCTGGAAAGAATAAATCTGTGCCATACTTACCTGTATCAAACTGTACTTAATTCTATGTACTGTACTAGAACCTGGTGGTTGGTGCTGCTCTCTCTGTAAAGAAAAAACTGTAACTACTGTATACTCAGACTATCTGGAAAGAATACATCTGTGCCATACTTACCTGTATCAAACTGGACTTACAATACTACAGCACAGTACTACTTTCCTGATGCTTGCCCATTACGCGTGATGACAATGGGCAACACAGTGGCAATATGGTCTATATATTTATTGCAGCGTTCCACGGTGAGTACATCGTTCCAAAAACTCAGTATGCCTTTCAACAACTCGTCCTTTTTGGAGGGTTTCGCCACTTTCCAGATATGGTCCTTCAGCTGATGCCAGACCATTTCGATCGGATTGAAGTCTGGCGATCTGTCATTGGAAAGAAAGGACAATTGGTTTAAGAGCTAAAAACAGTGGGGAACAAAAATGGGACATGGTCTACTGCACTTACTCCGCTGGCGTCTTCACCCAGTTGATGCCGCGCTCAAGGATATGCGCCGTTGACGCGGTGTGCTTGGGATCATTGTCCTGGTAGAAGCGGTGACCATTGGGGAACTCGCGTGTTATGTATTGCACTATCTCGGGCACAATGTTGTCTTGGAAGAAAGCTTTATTCATGATTCCTATAGCAAGAAAAGAAAAGTGCTCAAAAAACTGCACAATAGTACAGTACAGTGCATACGGTAAGGCGACAGTAGTAAAGTACAGTGCATTAGGCGACATTATACTGTATTTGACAAATTTTACCTTCAAAGATGACAATGCAACCCGGTGCACGCCTAGAGATGGCACCCCACACATGCAGCTTTGTGGGGTGTTTTGGCCGCGGCTTCAAAGATATGCAGCCTTTTTTGTGGAATGCAAAGCTTGCAAATCTCTCCAGCGACACAGTAGACTCATCAGTGAAGATTCAATCCTGGAAAGTCTCCCCACTGGTGATCCATGCCTGGGCCTGGACAACTCTTTTGATTTTGTTTGTGTCCCGTATCATGGGGTACGCTCTGTAATGACAAGGAATAAACATTTTTAGCGGCACAGTACATTACAGAACAGTTTGCTAAACAACACTTTTACCTCCTGTACTGTCCAGTACTAACCTCACACGTCCATATTTCCATCCAATGCTGTCTCATCTTCTTTATGCTGGTCTCAGATACAGTGAGATTGTGCTTTTCCTGCAGAGTGTATTTAACCCTTAATGCACTCCTCTCATCTTTCTCCTCACTTATTTTGTCCACCAGAAGAGTTGTCTCCCTACAATGTAAAGAAAATATATTGTTGTACTAGAAATATAAATATACAAAATATATATACTGTTGTACTAGAAATATAAATATACAAAATATATATATACTGTTGTACTAGAAATATAAATATACAAAATATATATACTGTTGTACTAGAAATATAAATATACAAAATATATATACTGTTGTACTAGAAATATAAATATACATCATATACAGTATATACCGTTTTATAAATATACTTACGCGTTAGTTACCGTTGGTGCCCTTTTGCATTCTCTGCTTTTTCCGTATGCATGATAGCTCACGGTGGTTGTTGGCACAACGAGGCCAGAAGCAGCTAACCAGCGTTGGATATCAGCAATTCGGTGTCCGCTCGTGTACATCTGCTTAATTCGCATGCTGAGATCCTTTGAAATCTTTTTAACAGGCATTGCTGCGAGTAGAAAGAAATACAAACACAAGAATGTATATTCGATGTTTAGTCGATGTGTAATCAATGTGCAGGGAATCCACAAAATGGATGGTGTATATATACGTTAATGACTCACATTACAGTACGCCCACTTTCAACACCTGTACCTGGTTGCCATGCATAAAAGGTTACACACTTTGCATAGCCCACCACTCGCTGATCTTTATCTGAACTTGCCCTTGTCCAGAAAGTACTTGTACTGCATTGTGCCACCTGCTTCCATGGAGCAACACCGTTTCTATGGACGCATAAACCCACTCGCCTCTGCCGTGCCTGTCATGCTGAAAAAGCGAAAGGCGGCAGCCGTTTTCACGCCAAGGCAAAACCGACAGGCTAAGGCGAATAAAGAAAACCTTCTGCTGACCCCAAAGGCTAAGGGTTTTCATAGACGTAAGCCTCATTATGTGAAGAAGATATACAGTGATGTGCTCTCTACGCAAAACGAATGGCAGCCAACCCATCGAACCCGCAGACCACTTCCTCCCATATGCTTCGACGACTCTGCTGTAGCTGTCCCGGAAATCTTGATCCCGTCTTCTCCACCCCCATCTTCTCAGGTTCTATCCGAAGACGCTGCCGCCTCTGAAATCCACGGGTCACTGTCTCCTTTGCTCTTAGACGACTCCGCTTCTCGCCCGGAAATCCAAAGGTCACTTTCTCCATCCATCTTCGACGACGCTGCCACTTCTCCTCTACCGGGTATCCACAGGTCACCTCCTGCACTCTTCCTCGATGTCGCTGACGCTTCTGTCCATGGAACCCCCATCTCATCCTCCGTTGCACCCATCCCCCCAGATGTCCAGACGCCATGCACAAGCAGCTCATTAGACCGGATCCTGAATGGGATAAGTGTGGATCTCCCCGGGAATTCTATTGTGCTGGCAAAGATAAATCTGCTTCTGGAGACAATGCTAAATGTGGAGCAACGGATGATACAAATGGATAAACGGATGGAGCAGCGTATGCAGAAGATAGAGGCTGACATAGCTGGCATACATTATTTGCTCGGTGCTAATGCCCCTGTTTCCCCGACGCCGGAGCAGGGGGGTGACATGGATGTGATGAATGGGACCTTCGGCCCCCTTCCATCACCAAGCGCACCCCCTCCACCAGAAGATGTAGTGTACATGTATGCCGTTGAGGAGGATAACATGACAACCCCGTCAAGACCACGCCAGGAGACAACACGGCGACCACGACTGGAGGAAATCTTCCTCCCAGACAGCCTACCATCGCCCGTCGCCTCAAGCACACCCGCTCCCAAAAGACCTACACCCGCTCGCATCGATACGGTGCCCGACATCACCCTGTGCGATCTGCCACCGGCGCTCAGGGAGAAGTATAGGGTGATGAGTGCTGGTGTACCCCACAAGTATGCCTTGTTCATATTTAAGCACCATGTTCCCTACTCTTTGTACTGCGAGTGGGCTTTCAAAGTGAACTACGATGGAAATCGCATAAAAAATGCGCTTCCAGACAATTTAAGGAAAAACATTCGGGAAGAATTGCGGAGCTTTTATCCAATTACAGATCCTGTAATGAGAGGCGTTCGAGACTGCATTAATGGCGTTTTGCGCCATGCAAGGAGTCGGCCATGGACGGACAATGCGGAGGACTTTGTGTGGGACCATACTGTTGTGCTGAACTGTTTTTTAAATTATATTTATACTGTATTTTTTTTGCTGCCCTCTAGGACTGTACTGTTGATGTTTTGAATTGCTGTGCACTTAAAAAGTTTCAACATTGCACAGTATTTGTAAATAAATGTTTTGTACTGACTCCACCAATAAAAAAGAACATGTTGATTTGTCTCACAGTACATTGTGTCTTACTGCACTGTTTTTTTACTGCCAGAGCGCAAAGCCGCAAGATCGGCAACATTGTCAGAAAAGAGCAATGATGGCGCAATTGGCGTGGGAACTAGGTCAATTGGCGTGGGAACTTCTGTTGTAGGGCACCTAGAAATAAAATTCATTTTGCCCCTAGATGTTAGGAACCCCCTCACTTGACCCCAACAGGGTCCGACCAGTAATGGCGACGAGAAAGGGTCACGCCGGCGAGGAGGGTCCTATCATTGACTGGAATGGCGAAGAAAGCCGCGCTGCTTTGAAATGGCTAAGTCAGAATGAGCAGAAACCTGGAACCCATAACTCCTGTTCTGTTCAACCTAGAGGGCTCAGATTCGGTCACCATGTAGTCCTAGTTCAGCCAGGATTGCATGGCAAATGGCGACCCTCTAGTGGCAACAGAACGGAGACAGGGTCATGGTAAAGTTTAGGTTTCTGCCATTGACTTGCATGGCAGAAAAAAAAGCCGCTTTTGTAATGTGCTTTTAAACTGTACTTTTGGATCTCCGGTTCTGGGGGTCGTGGAAGGCTGATATGTGGCCACTATGGCAAGGGTACTTCCGCATGAGGACCAGGCAAATTTCTAACCGCTCAGACCCACAAAACGGATTATTTTAAATTATATTTATATATTTATACTGTATTTTAAAGATATTAAAGAATGTATTGTATTTAAAACATGTGACTGACAAATGTTTTCACACATGTACTGTACTGTAGCAGTAATGGCGGCGAGAAAGGGTCACGCTGGCGAGGAGGGTCCTATCATTGACTGGAATGGCGAAGAAAGCCGCGCTGCTTTGAAATGGCTAAGTCAGAATGAGCAGAAACGGAGTCAGGGTAATCGCGCAATTGGCGTGGGAACTTCTGTTGTAGGGCACCTAGAAATAAAATTCATTTTGCCCATAGATGTTAGCAACCTGGCACTGTATACTGTATATGTGCAAAAAAAGCCCGGGCGCTACCCTAATGGGATAAACTAAGGGGTGGTGAGAATCTAAAAATAGAACAATACAACCTTAAATAGTAATTAAGGGTCCCTTCTCCTTCCGAAACTCTTCCTGTTGCTCGAGACCCCAAATAGGACCTATCCAGAGTCCTTAATGGTACAGAAAAACGAACAAAAATGGGGGAGCACAGGTTGAGGTACTAAACAAATATATCGATACTAAAATGGTTAATAACTGTGATGTGAAATAAAGTGTAAAATAACATGTACACTTACACGGCCTTGTGTAAATGCTTTCACATCAAGGTATCTTTTCTCGTGCTGTTGTATCTTCTGTTTTTCTTCCTCTTGTGCTTGACTTCTCCGCTGGTCTGAAGTGGAACCTTCCTGGTCTTCTCTGTAGGGATAGCTTGTAATGTGGTCCTCATAGTGAAATGAGATAAAAACAAACACGTCAGGGATAAAGCAGAATATACTTATAAAGTAGATGGTTGTATTTAAATCAAATAATGCGCAGAGATATACTGCGTGCACTCACACGGGCAAGCGTGAGTGGTCTCTGGGGGGAGGTATCTTTGATTATACCTCACTCCAGGGCTGTCAAAAGCGCCCTTCCTAATTTCCACGCTATAAGATAGGGAAAAAGAGGGGGGTGAAGAGACAGGTGGTGAGTTGATATGTGACTATGGTAAGGTAATTAAAAACTCACATGGCCATATGTGAGTAAGGGCTATGATATGGTATCTTTTCCCCTCCGTGGTGCTTCAAAACCAAAAGACCTTCAGCTGAGTGTAGCAGTCACTCAAATATTCCCTGAGCCACACAAAGGTGCACACAGTTAAAAGGGTGAAAAAAGTCCTGATCTTTATTACACCAGCAGGAAAACGTCCCAAAAAACAACTAAAAAACAATTAAAAAGAGCGGCTAAGAGTTGGAATCGTACTTTTGTCTAACTTCAGCTACCGTCAGAAGCAGGAAGCAGGAGCACAGCACACCATTCGGACGCGGAGAGCTAGCTGCGCACTTGAGTATCCTGCACGAACTTTCTCTGATGTTTTGGCTCTTTTTATTCCTTTCCAACTCTTAGCCGCTTTGGACTAAGTATTTTTTTTTTTTTTTTAATATTTTTCCTTTATTGGTGTCATACAGCGCATTGGTACATGTTACAGACATTGGCCAACGGGCCATCTTGGATATACGGCGCAGTACATGTACATAGCGTGGAAGAGGTAGGTGACACACAATAATCCCTTTTCCTTTTTTCAGTGATGAAAAAGAGAGGGGGCGACGAAGGGAGGGTGGATAGTTGGGAACGACTTTGGGCAAAGAGAGGGGAGGGGGGGATGGAGGGTATGGGGGGGGGGAGGAATTTAAGGTTCGTCGATCAGGGGAGGGGGGGGGGATAATGCGGTAAGGTTTATGTGGGAGTTGGCAATCCCGGCCAAGGTTCCCAGACCGAGTAGAACTGTGGCATTTTTTGTCTCAACATTGCCGTCAGTCTTTCCATACTCATAATTCCGTCTACCCTAGTGATCACTGTCCTTCTAGAGGGGGCTTTGATTTTCTTCCACGCCGCCGCTACACAGCATCTCGCAGCCGTCAATATTGCCGCTGCGAGTCTGGCAGCAGGGGTAGGGAGGTCGTCAATTGGTTTTCCCAGCACGTAGGTCAGCGGGTCCAGGGGTATCTCTATATCCATGGTCTCGATCAGGAGGCCCTGGATCCGGGACCAGTATCTTTGGATCTCCGGGCATGTCCACCAAATATGGGACATGTCCCCCCTTTGACCACAACCCCTCCAGCATTCGTCTGAAGTGCCTGGGTAGATTTGGCTCAGTCTACTCGGGGTCAGGTACCAGTGAAATAATATTTTGTAGATATTTTCTTTTGTGACGGAGCAAATTGATGTTTTAGTGGCTGCCTCCCAGATATCCTCCCAGTCCTCAAGGTCCAGGTTGGTATTTAGGTCTTCGTTCCATTTCTGCATATACAGGTGATTGGGGGGGGGCTGGGATGCCTCGAGCGTTTTATATATCCCCGATATGAGGCCCTTTTGGTATTCGCCTTTGAGGCAGAGGGTCTCGAATCTGGAGCGCGGCGGGAACCTTAGGTTAGGGGACTGGGTTCTTAAGAAGTGTCGAATCTGTAGGTATTGAAATATGGGCAAATCAGGGGACGAGAGTTTAACTCTCAGTTCCGGGAGGGGCATGACCTCGTCTTTTTCCAGCAAGTCCGCAACCACTCTGATGTTTAAGCCTTGAAATTGGCTGAATTGGGGTCGGGCGCAACCGGGTGGGAAGTCCGGGTTCCCGAATAAGGGGGTCAATTGAGAGGGGGTTGAAGCTAGGCCATATTTCCCTTTGGTTTTTAACCATGTCGACCACGTGCATCTCATTGCCCCGAGGCTAAGTCTCAGAGACTTCTTGTTTTTGTGGGTTGGGGACCACAGTAGGGCTGGGAGGGGGTTCGGAGACGCATGGTGTGTCTCTATCTCCAGCCAGCAGTTGGAGGCGGGGGGGTTGTTCCACACCACCGCCTGCCTCAGCTGGGCTGATTGGTAGTATCGGAGTACGTCCGGTGCTCCCAGACCTCCTCTCGTCCTTGAGGCCAGAAGTACTGACCGTGGGACCCTGGCTCTCCGTTGTTGCCAAATGAACCTTAGGATATGGGCCTGGATATTCCTTAATTCTGCTAGTGGGATGGGGACGGGGAGGGTCTGAAAGAAGTAGAGCAAGCGGGGTAGGATATTCATTTTGGTGGATACTATTCTTCCGAACCAGGAGATCTGGTGGGTTTGCCAGGTCTCTAGATCTCTTAAGATCTGGCGGAAGAGGGGGGGGTAGTTAATTTGGTATAGCGAGTTATATGAGCTCGCTATTTTAATCCCAAGGTATTTGATATGGGAACTATTCCATTTATATTTAAATTTCTTTTGTAGGGCTGACCATACGGGGTTCGGTAGGGAGATGCTAAGGGCCTCCGACTTGTCAGTATTGACTTTATAGTCTGACAGTTGGCCAAATTGGTCAAGGAGTTTTTCTAGGTTGGGGAGGGAGGTGAGGGGATCTGACAGAGGGAGAATTATGTCATCGGCGAACAGGGATATTTTGTATTCCCTGTCTCCGACTAGGATACCTTTAATAGTGGGTTCAGTTCTGATTCGGGCGGCTAGGGGCTCTATGGACAGGGCGAAGAGTAAGGGGGAGAGGGGGCAGCCTTGTCTGGTGCCGTTTTGTATTTTTATTGGGTTGGAGCGGCTTCCTGGGAGTTTTAGTAGGGCTGTTGGGTTAGTATAGAGGGCCCAGACGCCAGTCAGGAATGGTCCGGAGAAGCCGAATTGGCACATCGTTTGGTCGAGGTAGGACCATCTGATGCAGTCAAAGGCCTTCTCCGCGTCGAGGCTTAGTATCAGGGCCTGGGATTGTTTGAGGTGCACGTGGTCTATAATATCAATAATTTTGCGGGTGTTGTCAGAGGCCTGTCTTCCTGACACAAATCCCACCTGGTCTATATGAATTAGCCTTGGGAGAATACGGTTCAGCCTGTTTGCAAGAATTTTGCTGAAAAGCTTGAGGTCGGTGTTTAGCAGGGATATTGGGCGGTAGCTGCCGCATTGAAGCGGGTCTCTGCCCTCTTTATGTATGATAGCCAGGTTGGCTGCTGACATAGTGTCTGGAATCTGTTTTCCCTGTAGGAAGGAGTTGTACATTTCTAGGAGATGGGGGGACAGGGGGTCTACTAACTTTTTATAATAACCGTTGGAGAATCCATCGGGTCCAGGTGTTTTAGCTATTTTAAGTGAGGATATTGTGTTTTTTAGTTCTTCTTGAGTTATTTTCTTATTTAAGAACTCGAGTTCTTCCTGTGTGAGGGATGGGAGGTTGCATTTGGTTAGGTAGTCGGAGGTATTCTTGGCGTTATCATTTGGGTGGTTAGTGGGGTGAAGGTTGTAGAGGTCTGTGTAGAACTCTGCAAACTCACTCGCGATATCTTTCTCGTTATAAGAGATTAGACCGCTTTTAGTCCTGATCTTTGTGATCTGGGTCTTTGCCTTCATGCCTCTTAATTTGGAGGCCAGAAGTTTGTCCGCTTTGTTACCCCTATCGTAAAACCGCTGTTTGGTCCATTTCAGGGCTCTCTTTACCTCGTCAAGTTGAAGCAATTTTAGGTCGGATCTCGCTTTCTCGAGTGTTCTAAACACCTTTTTCGATAGGGATAGCTTGTGCGAGCGCTCTAGTGCTAGGATTTTATCAGTAAGTTCTTTCTGGGCTTTCTGTTTTAGTTTTTTCTTATAGGAGGCTAGTGATATGAGTTCCCCTCTAGTGGTGGCTTTGTGGGCCTCCCAGAGAGTTGCTGCTGAGGGGACTGAGCCTTTGTTTATTTGGAAAAAGGTGTGCAGTTTTTGTTTAATCGTTTTGACCACTTGTGGGTCGTTGAGGAGCGAGTCGCTAAGTTTCCAATTATATGTTATTGACTTGACGAAAGGCAGAGAGAGGGTGAGTGCGATAGGGGCACCACGTTATTGGGCCTATTTCAGAGTGGGAGGATGCCTGGAGTACATTGTTGGTGCCTAGGAAATAGTCGATCCTCGAGTAAGACTGATGGGGGGTTGAGTAGAAGGAGTAGTCTCGCTGGCCCACGTGCTGGGCCCGCCAGATGTCTGTCAGAGAGTACTCTCTGAGGATATCTTGGAATTTTTGGGCTTTTGTCTGTAGTTGGGTGCCAGACTCGCAGCGGCAATACAGTATTCGCATCATTAGCAGGTGATTTAAACATTGCTCTCGGGGGGAATCCCATTCCCAGGCCGAGGTATACCTTACATATTGCCGTTTTCATCTACTCATTCAATAATTGTTCATACATTGGCGTATAGCAATACAGGTTGGTTAAGCATAGTACAGGTCTCCACTGGGGGGGGGAGGGTAGGTGAGGGGGGGGGGGACAGCTTGGGGCGGGAGGGGGGAAGGGAGGTTCTTTTGGGGAGTTAGCTAACATGGTATTTAGTCTGGTTAGTGAGGGGGGGGGTGGGAGGGGAAGAGAGGGGAGGGAGGGGACGACGACATATTATTTATAACCTTTTCTAGTGTTTGGGGCTTGTCCCTGAGGGGAGCTTAGTCTTAAGCCTGGACAGTGCTTAGAGTTGTAAGCTTATAACTTGCTTAGACTTATATGGTTTGTCAGTTGCTGTGAGGTGAGCTATGGTGTCTAGTCCTACTCCGGTTCAGTTCTGGGGGGGGGGTGGGGTGGGGGACAGGGTGGGGGGGGGGGTGTAGGTGGGGTGGGGAGGGGAGGGGGGTGGGGAGGGGTGGTGGGGGGGGTGGTGAAGGGGGGACATGGGGGTTCAAGGGGGGCCCATACAATTGCGGATTCAGTTGGAAGTTACATAATTCTGGGGGAAAGCTCCTGCAGGGGAACTCACTTGAGTCTAGACATTGTGCATATATTTGCTAGTTTTGACGATAGGGGGGGAGGGGAGGGGTTTGCTCGGGGGGTCGTAGTAGACTTGAGAGGTGGGGCTTTCCTTGGGGGATATTGGGGTACATCACTTTTGTTATAGGGGGGGAAGGGGGGGAGGTAATATCTGTTCATACAACCTGCCTCTTGAGGAAGGGGGGGGAGAGGGTGCCTCCGGTAACGGATCGTGTGCAGCAGTATCAATAGAGGGAGTCCCTGGTTCTGCGGTCTTGGTGCGAGACCACCTCAGGTTGGGGGTCAGGTGCACCTCTTGTTCGTCGGGAGCGCCGATGGGGCGTGCTTGTGGAGCTGTGCGGCAACTGGCCTGCGTCCTTGGCGCCTGGATCGCCGCGGGTGCAGCTTTGGAGTACGTGAGTGTCGCGAGAGGATCACGTTTGGTGAGGTTGGGGTGCAACGCGAATGCCGTTTCCTCTCGTTGATGTTTGGGACACTGCGGGAGAAGCTTCGGTTCCCTTGGTCCCAGGGGGGGGCGGAAAAGGTAAGTGGGCATTTTATATATGGGGGGTCGGGGAGGGGGGAGGGAAACAAGGGGGGGGTAGGAGGGAGGGGGCAGCGGTGGGGTATGGGGAGATAGCGGCGGGGGGGAGGGGGGAGGGAAGAGGGGCGAGGAGTGGAGGGGTGGGGATTGGGGGGGGCGGGAAGGGGAAGATAGTTTCGTGGGCTGTTGCCTTGGGGGCCTCGGGCTAGAGGGGTTTTTTTTATTCTAGGGGTTCTTGCGTTAGTTGTTTACTTCGGTCTTTAGGGCCTCTGGGTCTGCGTGGGATGTCTGTGAGGGCCTCTTGTGGTTTTCTTAGACCTCGTAGGTGGCTGGATCATCAGGATTCACCGGAGTCGCTGGGTCGCCAGTCTCTCCGATGTTTGGGGGGCTTCTTGTGGGGTCTTCTCCGACGTCTCCTCAGTGCAGGGGCGGCTGTTCTTCTGCGGCGGGAGAGGGATCCCTAGCGCTTTCAGGAAGTCCTTAGTGCTTTCAGGGGTTGTTACTGTGTGGTGGCGGCCATTACGGAGCACCACTAATTTGAAGGGGAACCCCCAGCGATACTTTACCCCCTGGTCCCTGAGATAGGAGGTAAGTGGGCGCAGCACATTTCTTTTAATTATTGTTGTTTGGGAAAGGTCATTGAAGAGTTGGATTTGTACACCATCCATAGTCACAGTCCGCAGTTCTCTGGCCGCCGTCATGATGCGGTCTTTAGCAGAGTATGCGTGCATTCTCAGCACTACATCTCTGTGGCGGTTTGGGTCTGATGATTTTGGGCCCAGGGCTCTGTGGGCTCGGTCCGCGTGCAGGTCGTGATCTGATAGATCAGTGACGAGCTGCAGAAAAAGTCTGCGGAGATATGGTTGGAGTTCTTCGTGTGTGATATTTTCAGGGATATTTTTGAGACGGATGTTCTGCCTCCGCTCCCTGTTCTCCATATCCTCTAGTTTGTCTTGCATGTGTCGGATCGCCTCTCCGCATCTCAGTACTTCTTCGTGGGTCTCAGCCTGCTCATTTGAGATTCCCTCCATCTTCACCTCCAGGTCTTCTGTTCGCTCCGTCAATGCTTCCACATCTGCCCGGATAGTTTGCAGGGCCTTTTCCGTGTCCTCCTGAACTCCCCTCCTCATTTTAATAATTAGGGCATCAAAAAAATCTTTATTTAAGACGGGGGGATCCGAGTCAGTCGGGCTCTGTCTGCCGCTGCGCACCTCGTGCTCCGGTTCTTCTCCGGCGCCATCTTGCTCCTCGGGGCTGATATCAGCCAGGCGTTGCGCCGGAGGGAAGAACTTGGTGACGGGGCATTGGCTCTTCGTCTGCGGCTTCCCTGCCATCTCTCCGGTGTTTACTCTCGGTGTGGGGTCGGTTTTCGGGGAGTTTGAGGTGGGGAATAAGCTTATTCTGGTGTTTGTATTGGTGAGGGCGCCGGGAGCTCTGTCACTAGCAAACCATCGGCTGTGACGTCACCGGAAGTTCCTGGACTAAGTATTTTTAATTGTTTTTTAGTTGTTTTTTGGGACGTTTTCCTGCTGGTGTAATAAAGATCAGGACTTTTTTCACCCTTTTAACTGTGTGCACCTTTGTGTGGCTCAGGGAATATTTGAGTGACTGCTACACTCAGCTGAAGGTCTTTTGGTTTTGAAGCACCACGGAGGGGAAAAGATACCATATCATAGCCCTTACTCACATATGGCCATGTGAGTTTTTAATTACCTTACCATAGTCACATATCAACTCACCACCTGTCTCTTCACCCCCCTCTTTTTCCCTATCTTATAGAGTGGAAATTAGGAAGGGCGCTTTTGACAGCCCTGGAGTGAGGTATAATCAAAGATACCTCCCCCCAGAGACCACTCACGCTTGCCCGTGTGAGTGCACGCAGTATATCTCTGCGCATTATTTGATTTAAATACAACCATCTACTTTATAAGTATATTCTGCTTTATCCCTGACGTGTTTGTTTTTATCTCATTTCACTTCGAGGACGACATTACAAGCTATCCCTACAGAGAAGACCAGGAAGGTTCCACTTCAGACCAGCGGAGAAGTCAAGCACAAGAGGAAGAAAAACAGAAGATACAACAGCACGAGAAAAGATACCTTGATGTGAAAGCATTTACACAAGGCCGTGTAAGTGTACATGTTATTTTACACTTTATTTCACATCACAGTTATTAACCATTTTAGTATCGATATATTTGTTTAGTACCTCAACCTGTGCTCCCCCATTTTTGTTCGTTTTACTGTATACTGTAGAACACACACAATGTAAATGATACTGTACATGTAGAATAAATGCATAGTTTTATTTTTCGGGTTTATTACACAGGAACAAGGGCAAAAAAACTGTAGACGTGGGGTTTTAAATCCGATTCAGCAATGTGCAGGCATTGTCACACAACGAGATATTATCCATCGAAATCCCCCCATTAGCCGTTTTCTTTTCTGAGGAAACACAAAAAGAAAAGTTTTAATATACTGTACAGTAATGGTCAGCCCCCTAAAGAAGTACCCAGCCAGCCCCACCAATAATTTTCTCCTGTTCACAAGCGTTCCACCAATTGTTCAGTATCTGCAGTACAGTACTGTAGAAGCCGCTCAGCCAATGATATTGCTTACAGGAGAATCGCTTGACTTTGGAATCGCACCGATATTTACAGTATACTGTACAGTATTGTAAAAAAAAACAAAACACAGAAAATAATACGCCAACAATACTCACCATAGTATTTCCCATTCAGCTGGCGCCGGCGCCGGTCCACTGCCGGTCCAGCTTTCTTGATCATCCACGTCGATAGTTTGCAGCGGGACTGGTCCACCTGTAGTCAGCTGGTGAGGCTGGAAATCGCTTAGGTACATACAAGCTTCATCAAAACTGACTGCGAAATCCGACTCAGCACCAGGGTTGTCACTGACGGTGGGACCGTTATCGGAAGCCGGTGCTGGTGCATTGCTTGGCAGCGACTGTCGTTTCTTAGTTGGTTTTAACACGACCCTTCGCCTTTTGCCGCCTTCATGATCATAGATACCGGAAAAACCCGGTGATACACACCAATACCCTCCAACAAATTGTGGCTCAAGACGATGAAAACAGGGATCGCTACATAACCTTTTCCTTATTGCACGCTTCCACGTATGAGGAGTTGGCGAAAATTTGTAAAAGTCATAGTTTTCGATAAAATACTGATAAATTTGAACAACTGTTGCCATCTTCTCCTCTGTTGCATTAATCGCGGCACATATCAAATACGCGTAACTTCTGTCGGGTTTTTGGAAAATGGGCTGCAATTGAACACTCATGGCGGGCGGGTCTCTGGAGAATACTGTAACTGAAACTGGTCTTTGTCTTTCTTTAATATGAAAAGCCTAAATTGATACATTTTTGCAACCTCTCCCTTCACTCTCAAGGCCAAGGCCAAGTTACAATAGCACACTGTGGTACAGTATCTTTTTTAAACTAAACACCTGCAAGCCGACACATTACTGAAGCGGATGCGCATTACAATTCAGGAATTTCTGCCATCTGGCGGACACGCGAAAGCATTGCAGCCTATTAAATCCGAACCATTATCAATAAACCCATCAACCGCGCGTCAACCGGGCATGACCCGTGGCTGTGAAGGCAAAATGAACGCGGCATGCCACAGGTGAAGAGCGTCGCATTCCAGGTACAAGCCAGGGTAAAACCGGTGATTTGTTAGAATAAAGGCTGCCGCAGCAGTATACAAAATAAGTGTACATGGGAAGGATGTTGATCCAGGGATTAATCCGATTGCCAATTCTTGGAGTCAGGAAGGAATTAATTTTTCCCCTTAATGGGTTTTTTGTTTGCCTTCCTCTGGATCAATAAGTAAGTATAGATACAGGATAAAGTATCTGTTGTCTAAATTTAGCATAGGTTGAACTTGATGGACCTACGTCTTTTTTCAACCTCATCTACTATGTAACTATGTAGGTCGGTCAATTTCCTCCATTGGCCTGGCCAGTAGGTAGGCCAGTGGATCAATAGGTATTACGAGGTCCATAACCTCTTTTATTAAAGTTTGAACAATGATCCAATACTTCTGAATTTCTGGACACGTCCACCAAATGTGAGCCATGTCCCTTTTTTGTCCACAGCCTCTCCAACTGAGATCAGATGCCAGAGGGTAGCTTTGTTTTAATCTCACTGGGGTAAGATGCGCAATAGTGTTTTATAAATGTTTTCTTCTTCGTGGTACATACTGCTGCGGCACAGTTTATTCGAGCATTTGCCCGTTCTGTGCCGCAGCAGTAGCCTGGCGCGCGCCCGAGTGTGACGGGCGCGCGCCGAAGCAGCGGAAGAGCGCCCTCCGATCGGGGCGCTCTCCCTACCGCTGCCGGGTCCGCCGGGTCCCCCGGAACCCCCTGCCGCTGTCCCGCGATCGCGGGACACCAGGGCTCCCTCGGGGAGCCCCTGGACACGCGTGCAGGGGGCGCACGCTCCCGATGACGCGTGACCGCGCGTCTATGACGCGCGGCACGCCGAGGGGCGGCCACTAGCAAGCCGGGAGATTTCCCGGCTTGCGGTACCGACCACACTTCAATAAAGTGTGTCGGTAGTGTATGGAAGTTCCTGAGGCTGCTTCCCAAATATCTTCCCAATCCTCTCTGTCAATAACTATGTTCAGGTCCGCTGACCATTTGAGCATGTACTCATGGACTGGGGGGTCCGCTGATATCTCCATTCGAGCGTAAATTTTTATTATTAGAACTTTTTGATGAGCGCCGTTTCAACACAGCTTCTCAAATGTAGTGAGAGGCGGGAATTTTGATTTTGGGGGTATTTTTTGTTCGAAATGTCTTATTTGGAGATATTTAAATGTGTCCAATTCAGGAATTTTATATTTAGTGCGTAGATCTTGGTAGCTTAAGAATTTCCCTTGGTTCAGTAGATCAGCGATCGTCTTGAACCCCTTTAATTTGAATTGGTCAAATAGTTTAGATCCACATCCAGGGGGAAATTTAGGGTTATTAAAGATTGGCGTAAGCTGCGAGCTGGTGGAGGAGAGCCTGAATTTAGTTTTAGATTTCAGCCAGAACGCGATTGCATATCCCCTCTATCCATGTTCCAAAGGCATGCTGGCAGAGGTGTTTTAGCATGGTGAGACTATTTCCAGCCAGCAACATTGGCCTGGGTCTGCATTCCACAGTACCGCTTGTCTTAATTGGGCTGCCAGGTAATACCTAGATATATCTGGGACTCCCAAGCCCCCCTTGTTCTTGATGACATCAATACTGATCTAGCGACCTTGGGTCTTTTGCCCTGCCAAATAAAATTAAACAACCTATTTTGGATGTTTTTCAATTCAGAGCCAGGGACATGGACCGGAAGTGTCTTGAAAAAATATAATAATCTAGTGAGTATATTCATCTTAACCGAAATCATTCTTCCAATCCATGAGATCTGATAACCTTCCCACTTATCCAGATCTTTTTTAATTTTCTCAAAAAGAGCCGGGTAGTTGTGTTGATCTAAAGAATGGTAGTTCCTTGATACATTTACTCCCAGATACTTAATGTATGAGGAACTACATCTATAATTGGAAATCAACTTAAGCAATTTCACTTCTGGCTCTGATAGGTTTAGGGCTTCAGATTTATCGTTATTTATTTTATAGCCGGGTATTTTGCCAAAATCTGATAGTTCCCTTTGAAGGTTGGAAAGGGAAGTTTCGGGCCGAGCCAGAGTCAGAATGATATCGTCGGCGTATAGAGAGCTTTTATAATTTGTTTTTCCAATTACTATGCCCTGAATATTTGTATTGTTTTGTATTTTGGACGCTATGGGTTCAATAGTCAGTGCAAAAAGAAGGGGGGACAGGGGACAGCCTTGTCTCGTACCGTTCTTAATACTAAACCTTTCAGTGTTCCAGCCCGGGAGCCTGACAATGGCTGACGGGTTCTCGTAGACCACCCGGACTCCATCCAGGAATGAGTCCTTAAATCCAAATTTCCTTAAGGTGTTATCAAGAAATAGCCAATCAATTCTATCAAACGCCTTCTCTGCATCTAAACTTAACAAAATTGCTTTGGTACGTGTGAGGTGGACATGGTCAGCTATATTAATTATCTTACAGGTATTGTCTAAGGCTTGCCTGCCCGCGACAAACCCAACTTGATCAATATTTATTAATCTAGGTAATATAGGATTCAGCCTATTCGCCAGTATCTTACTATATAATTTGAGGTCGTTATTTAGGAGGGAAATTGGACGGTAGCTTCCGCATTGCGTCGTATCTTTCCCTTCTTTATGTATGAAAGCTAGGTTAGCTAGGGACATTGATGATGGTATTGGGTTCCCCTCCATAAAAAAATTAAACAGGTTCAGCAAGTGGGTGGACAGTATCGGTAGAAATCTCTTATAATAGACATTGGTAAAGCCGTCAAGGCAAGGAGTTTTGGAAATCTTTAATGATTTGGGTGCTCTGTCCCTATAAGTAAAACAAAACATAAACAAAAGCCTATCCCCTTTAGGGAAGCTAAGCTAGACCAGACCAACAATATTTGGTAATACCACTTGGCTCCGTACCTGGGAGCTTTATTCCATTGGGAAAGCATAAGTCTATGGATCCTGGGTGTGTCTGTCAGCTCTCCTCTGTCCTCTCTCAGTGTCTGAGAGAGACTGCTGCCCCAGAGGCATTTCCTCTTCCTCTTTTTAAAAGCAGGTGAGCTTACTCAATTAGGATCACCTGTGGACTGCTTAATCAGCTGGGTTAACTGCTCGTGTACAGGAAAGCAGGCATACTGCCACCTCCTACTAATGTATACAGTCTATGACTCTGTCACACCGGTTGCTTGTGAGCTGGCTCTGGGTCACTGCCCGTCTCTGGTTCCTCTGCAGGGGCCAGGTCTGGAACCGCCTCAGCCTGCTCTGTGGTCATCGGGGTACTCGTCGCCCCTGGATCCTCTTCTGGAACGCACCGGCCCTCCGAGGCCTCCATAGTTGAGGTAGACATTGGTTTAGCAGCAGGGCGGACCACCCATATATTGGGGTCGGTCGCATCCTTTTCTGTGAATTCCGTAGGCCGCAGCAGCTTGAGCTTCAGGAAACGTGCTCCGCAGCGGACACACTTGGCTCCCCAGATCAGGTAGCCACCTGGAAAGTCACACTTGGGACAAAGGCATCTGAGGTACCGCTTCCCTTTCACTTCTACTACCAGAAGGTCTCCTGGTAGACGGTAGTGGGTAAAATCCATATCTCCAGACATATTCAAGTCTTTTTGTACACAAGACACAGGAGCAAGGGTAAATTCACTCCTCTCGCTCGCCAGGCTCCAAAGAACTGAGAGTGCGGCTCGCCACATCCGGCACCTCCCTTGTTCTCCAAAATCCTTAGGCATTGGTCCACTCTAATGCAGATAGCAGTGAGTTCCTCCAGATCAGCAGGGTGCTCTTGAGAAGCTAGTTCATCCTTAAGGGAGTCGGATAGACCTTGCCAAAAGGCTGCCGACAAGGCCTCATTGTTCCAGCCTGTCTCAGCTGCAATGGTACGAAACTCCAGGGCGTATCGAGCGACGTGCCGAAAAGCCTGGGAAAGATGAAATAAAGAAGATGCAGCAGTCATCTTACGGCCTGGAGTGTCTAAGACACGTCTGAACTCCATAGTGAAGTGTTCGAAGTTCTGCATCTGTTCCTGTCTCCGTTACCAGTTGTGGGAGGCCCATGCCAGTGCGTCTCTGGTTAGTGGGCGATGATGTACACCACCTTAGATCCTGCAGAGGGGAAGCGAGAAGGAGTTAGCCAAATTGAATCACACATTGGTTAAGGAAGCCCCGACAACCATGGGGGTCACCAGAGTAGCAATTTGGAGTAGGAAGATGGGGTTCAGTGGAGAGATTGTTGTCCAGTGAGGGCAGGAAAGGGGTTGTGGGTCTCAAAGGACTGGCCTGTTGGTGTTGCAATGTAAGGGCCCAGAACGATTGTGCAAGGGATGCAACATGACTCTCCAGTTGGAAGCATCTGTCACCACCTGAGGAGAAGGCCCGACCCCTAGTACTGAGGTGGGAATGAGTAGAAACGCCAGCCACAGGGTCACGTCTGGAGAGTGGATGGTCGAGGTAGCCAGGTCAGGATTGGAGAGGTTAGAATAGTCTTGATACTTGCCGAGGTCAGAGGTAGGAGCCAGTAGAATAGTCAGAGTCCGAGTGCCGTGGTCAGGGGTTAAAGCCAGTAGGATCGTAGAAGTCCGTATAAAGTGGTCAGGATTGAAGAGATGTGGAAGGTCAGAGGTAAGCCGGGGTCAGTAAGCCAGAGGTATGGAGTCCAAGGATAAAGCCGGGTCGGTACACAGGAGATCAATCTGAAAAGTGGGGCAACAAGAGACAAGGCAAGGCAAGGCTAGGAACCAGGAAGTGGGAGAACAACGCTAACTGGAACTATGCTCAGCCAAAGTGCAAGTGGCACAGCTGAGCATATATGGGAGAACAGGACCAATGAGAGAGGGGAGGAGTAGAGGTGCGGCCTCAGCGGAGGCAGGGATAGGTGGCGCGGTGCAGGAGACAGGTGAGCATGATGAGTGTGATGCTGAGTGTTGATGTGCAGCTGGGGAGCGGTGCACACGTGTCACGTGTGCGCGCCACACGCCGTAACCGTGGGGCAGAGCCAGACTCCGCAACGTCCACAAGATTCTTCCGTGAGCGTGCGTGCTGTGTAAGCAACAGGGTTGCGCAAAACAGCAGGTAAGGAGGGAGTGCGCTGCAGAGGACGCGCTCCCCGATTCCTTACAGTACCCCCCATTGAGGAGCGGCCTCTTGACGACTCCAATATGGTTTGAGTGGGTACTTCACATGAAACCGCCTTATTAGGTTGGGAGCATGTATTTGGTGATCGTTCTTCTGGTCCAAACACCTTCCAATTAACCAAATATTGTACCGCTCCTCTTGAAATTCTTGAATCAATAATGGACTGTACCTAGTATTCTTCTTGTCCTTGTACGATCACTAGAGCAGGAATAGAAGAGGAGTCTGGAAACTGAGGATTTTGGAAGACAGACTTCAATAGAGATACATGGAAAACCGATGGTATCCTCGTGGATGAGGGAAGCTGGAGACAGTACGCAACCGGATTGATTTTCTCCAGGATAGAGTACGGCCCAAAAATCTTGAGGCCAATGTGAGAGTAGGTGTCTTGAGCCTGGTGATCTTTGAAGAAAGCCACACTCTCTCTCCTGGTTTGAACTCGGGTACCTTGCAACGATGATGATCCGTCTGGGACTTTTGTCTGCGAGTCGCCTCCCCGAGAGTCCTTTGAATTTTCTTCTAAGATTTTTATAAAGAATTGATTCTTTTGCTTGTGTCTGGACCCCCGGAAGAAAAAGTGGTGGGTAGCCATGCAGGATTAAATCCGTAGTTAATAAAGAATGGGGAGAAAATCCATGGACAAGTGACTCCAAGGGCGGTCCGGTATGGGCAGAGGTAAGAGTCCAGGTGGTTTGTTGCGAGAGCTCTTGTTGCGGGCACATGTGAAGCAAGACTTGACAAATAGTTCGGTGTCTTTTTGCATAGCGGGCCACCAAAATGTTTGTTTAATGAGATCGGTAGTTCTTCGGTACCAAGATGCCCGGCCAATTTAGATGAATGGCTCCATTCCAAAATGTTCTTGCAAAAACGTGGTGCCGCATACAAACAACCGTCTGGAACCTCTAGACCTTCCGGAATATGAGACTGTTTGCCAAAAGGTCATCCAGGACGTCGAAAGAGTTGGCGAACAGGATGTATTTAGATGGGAGGATGGTCTCTGATTGGCACTCTGGTTTGTCCTCGGCTATAAATTGGCAAGATAAGGCATCTGCTTTAAAAAAAATTGACCCCGGAATAAAATTAATTATGTAATTAAATCATGAAAAAAAGTGACCAGCGAGCATGGCGAGCTCCAAGACGACGGGCGCTCTCAATATACAGCAAGTTCTTATGGTCTATGAGAACGGTGATTGGGTGTTCCGTACCTTCCAGGAGGTGTCTCCATTCCTGTAGAGCAAGTTTTATAGCTAATAGCTCTCGATTACCGACGTCATAGTTCTGTTCTGCTAACGAAAATTTTAAAAAAAAAACCACAAGGGTGTAGCTTGGTTTATGGTAACTGTCTCTGAGATAATATGGCACCGGCCCCTACTTCGGACGCATCTACTTCCAAGGTGAAGGCTAGTTTGGGATCTGGATGAATTAAGATGGGTGCGGAGATGAAGGTTCTTTTAAGAAGGTCAAAAGCCTGGACCGCTGCGGGTGGCCAGGAAGCTGCATCTGCTGCTTTCACGGTTAAGGCTGTGATCGGGGCTACTGTGGTAGAAAAGTCTCAAATAAATGTACAATAATAATTGTCGAATCCTAAGAAACGCTGGATTACTTTGGGAGAAATGGGTTGCGGCCAGTCCAGAACTGCTTTAAGCTTGGCAGGGTCCATAGCAAAACCAGAGTCCGAGATAATTTATCCTAGGAATGTCATGGAAGTCTGGTGGAACTGGCATTTCTCTAATTTGGCATAAAGGTGATTTTCACGAAGACGAGATAAGACCAGTTTAGTGCAATTGATATGTTCAGGAAGGGACTTAGAGAAGATTAGAATTTCGTCAAGGTAGACGATGACAAAAAGTTTCAGGAGATCCCGGAATATCTCATTCACAAATTTTTGGAACATGGCCGGGGCATTACACAGACCAAAGGGCATGACTACATACATCTTAATGACCGTCTCGGGTATTGAAGGCCGTCTTCCACTCGTTGCCCTGTCTTATCCATACCATATTATATACACCACACAGATCTAGCTTAGAAAAGATAGTGGCTCCTTGGGGACGATCAAAAAGCTCAGAGAAAAGGGGTAGCGGATAGCGGTTCTTTAGGGTGATTTTATTTAGCCCTCTATAGTCAATTCAAGGGCCAAGAGAACCATCTTTTTTCTTAACAAAGAAGAAAAACCCGACTCCAGCTGGGGACGAGGAATTCTGAATGAAGCCTTTCTTTAAATTTTCTTGGATATATTCCGACATGGCTTTAGTTTCAGGAAGTGACAGGGGGGTAAGATTTACCTCTGGGCAAGACAGAACCAGGCAAGAGATCAATAGGATAGTCGAAAGGGTGATGAGGCGGAAGAACTTCGGATCATACCTTATCGAACACATCCTTGAATAATGCACTCTTATCCTCCTTGTGAGTAATTAAACTGCAGATTTGTTGAGTTGAGGTTACACAGGTCTCGGCGCAACGGGGACTCCACTGTATGGGTTCTTTATCGGTCCAGTCAAGTTGCCGATTGTGTTGTTGTAACCATGGCGGTCCTAAGATTACCTCAACAGGTGGTGCATGAATGATATCAAGGGAAATCTCCTCCTGATGGCCATCCGTCGTTAGGAGGGTAATTTTGCTGGTTTCTAAGGAAATGAAGGCTGGTTGAAGCGGGCGTCCGTTGATGGCCTCCAACCCGATGGGCATAGCTTTACGGATGAGAGGAATTGCGTTTCTTAGTGCAAAACTATAGTCAATAAAGTTGCCCCCGGGAACCGGAATCAATAAAGGCAGAGGTCGTGATCTGGAAATCGGACCCTTTGAGGGAGAAAAGGAGCATGATCCGAATAGGATGGATTTCTTGGGAAATATGGAAAGGAGAGATAGTGCCCAATGTGATTCCCCGATACCTCATTGAGCGCTGGAGTTTTCTGGTTTGAGCGGGCAGAGGAGGACTTGGTGCCCGGAGTGACCACAATAGTGACAGAGTCCATTGGTACGTCTGCGCTGCCTTTCCGAGAAGGATAACCGGTGGCTTCCCAGCTGCATGGGTTCCGGATCATCAGGAGGTGGCGGATCTGTAGGAGAAAAATGAAAAGCCGGTGATCTGGCCGGGATCGGCCGAGAGCGAGAACGTTTGGCCTTCCACTCCTGAAGACGTTGGTCCACTCTAATGCAGACAGCAATGAATTCCTCCAGATCAGCAGGGCACTCTTTAGCAGCCAGTTCATCCTTAATGGAGTCGGATAGGCCTTGCCAAAAGGCTGCGCCGTAACCATGGGGCGGAGCCAGACTCTGCGACGTCCAGAAGGTTCCTCCGTGAGCGTGTGCGCGTTGTGTAAACAGTGGGGTGGTGCGAGGCAGGAGGGAGTGCGCCACGGAGGATGTGCTCCCCGATTCCTTACAGCTGCACACCATTACAGTCCATTACAACTGCACTCTGTGGTTCCATGATCTGGCTACGGCTAGTAGTATTATTAGTGTATAAATGACTACTCCCAGCTCCAAGAATAGCAGTGTGGGAACTCTCAGAGATTGGCAAAGAGACCCAAAATAATAACAATAGATGTATCTTGAATAGTACAATATGGCTCTACATCGGTAGCGTAGCAGGTAAAAAATCATAGGCAGATAACATCGCGATATAAAATTGATTGAGGGAACAAAACTGGAGGGGAACGATGGACAATGTAAGAGAACTGCTGGAGAAAATGAAGCAAGCCTTAGACTGTGCCTCTAATATGCCAGCCTTTCAAATCGTTCTCAGTTCTGACTTCTGCATCCCATAATATCCAGAGATATGTAAATGAATTCCCGAGTCCCTTAGTGGTACTCCAATCGTCAGATAGTGAAGGTAGGTAAAAAAATTGGTTGAACAGCAGGATCCAAAATAAATGAGCACCAATCAACTCACCAGAGGTAGAAAAAATAAAACATATACAGATGCGGAGAGCACCAGGTTACACAATATAACTACATTTATCAATTGCAACTCAGAATTCATGTCTATATGCTTTTATGCGGTTGCAATAAGAGGTATATCGGTCTTACCACACCGGGGGGGGGGGGGAGAGAGAGACAGAATGTGGGAGAGAGAGGCAGAATGGGGGAGAGAGAGAGACAGAATGGGGAAGAGAGAGAGAGACAGAATGGGGAAGAGAGAGAGACAGAATGGGGAGAGAGACAGAATGTGGAGAGAGACAGAGAGAGAGAGACAGAGAATATGGGGGAGAGAGAGAATGGGGGAGAGAGAGACACACACACAGAATGGGGGGAGACACACACACACAGAATGGGGGGAGAGAGAGACACACACACAGAATGGGGGAGAGAGAGAGAGACACACACACAGAGAATGGGGGAGAGAGAGACACACACACACAGAATGGGGGGAGAGAGAGAGACACACACACAGAATGGGGGAGAGAGGGACACACACAGATAATGGGGGGGGGGAGAGAGAGACACACACACAGAATGGGGGATAGAGAGAGACACACACACACACACACAGAATGGGGGGGGGGGAGAGACACACACAGAGAATGGGGGGAGAGAGAGACACAGAATGGGGGAGACAGGGACACACACACAGAGAATGGGGGGGAGACACACACACAGAATGGGGGAGACAGGGACACACACAGAGATAATGGGGGGAGAGAGACACACACACACAGAGAGAATGGGGGAGAGAGAGAGAGACACACACACAGAGAATGGGGGGAGAGAGAGAGACACACACACAGAGAATGGGGGGAGAGAGAGAGACACACACACAGAATGGGGGAGAGAGGGTCACACACAGATAATGGGGGGAGAGAGAAAGACACACACAGAGAATGGGGGAAGAGAGAGACACACACATACAGAGAATGGGGGGGGGAGAGACACACAGAATGGGGGGAGAGAGACACACACACAGAATGAGGGGAGAGAGACACACACAATGGGGGGGAGAGAGACACTCACACAGTGAATGGGGGAGAGAGACAGAGAATAGGGGAGAGACAGAGAATGGGAGAGACACCGAGAATGGGGGAGAGAGACAGAGAATGGGAAGGGTGGAAAGAGAATGGAGGCATGGGGGGGAAAGAGAATGGAGGCATGGGGGGGGAAAGAGAATGGAGGCATGGGGGAGAAAGAGAATGGAGGCATGGGGGGGAAGAGAATTGAGGCATGGGGGAGAAAGTGAATGGAGGCAGGGGGGGGAAGAGAATGGAGGCATGGGGGGGGAAGAGAATGGAGGCATAGGGGGGGGAAGAGAATGGAGGCATGGGGGGTCGTAAGAGAATGGAGGCATGGCGGGGAAAGAGAATGGAGGCATGGGGGGGGGAAAGAGAATGGAGGCACGGGGGGAGAGAGAATGGAGGGATGGGGGACTGAGAGAATGGAGGGATGGGGGAGAGAATTTGGGGGGGGTGAGAGAAGGGGGTACAGAGAGGGGAGGAGAGACACATAGGAGAAGGGGCGCAGTTGGTGATGTCATCATGTTTTATTTGAATTTTTTTTTTTTTACTGTCTCCCGGTTTTTACTTTTGTAAATCTGGTCATCCTAATTAGAGAGGTTTGAGTCATGGGCGTCCGCAGAATTTTTTTCAGGGGGGGGCATAATTTATAACCGCAGCGCAATGGCGGTCCTGGCTGCGGCACAGATTGGTCCCGACTTGGGAGTGAGACGGCTTTCATTGGTAGGTAGTGTTACCAATGAGAGCCGCATCACTCCCGAGTGCTACCAATGACAGTGCGCTGCGCTTCCTCCTGCGTAGCAGCATAGGCTAGCCTACCACTAGCTGCCTGCCGCGGCGCCAGGGGCACCCACCCACCTCCGTCCCGGTCCACCCACCTCCGTCCCGGTCCACCCAGAGTCTGTTTTTGGCGTTTATAGCGCATTTAACGTACTGTACGGCGCCATAAATGCCAAAAACAGGCCAGGACTGCGAGTGATCCAGGCAGAGCCACCAACAGAAATCATGGGGCCCAGGACAAATGAAAGGAGCAGGCCCCCCCCCCGAACCCATAGCGCCCCCCCAACCCATAGCGCACCTACCACAAAAAATATCTTTTAGAGCGCAACTTTTACTTAACTGTTTTCTTATTGTGATACAGAATAAAACATTACAATGCAACCTGTTTATTTTTATATTTTCAACAAAAGACATGTGTCTGCCTGCCTGGGTGGGTGAGTGGGTGAATGACAGTGGGTGAGTGGGTGAGTGGGTGAATGACGGTGGGTGGGTGAATGACAGTGGGTGGGTGGGTGAATGACGGTTGAATGATGGTGGGTGGGTGGGATAATGACGGTAGGTGGGTGGATGAATGATGTGGGTGGGTGAATGACAGTGAGTGGGTGGATGGGTGGATGGGTGAATGACAGTGGGTGAATGACAGTGGGTGAGTGGGTGAATGTTGAATGTGGGTGGGTGAATGATGGTGGGTGGGTGAATGACGGTGGGAGAGAGTGACTGGGTGACAGTGACTGGGTGGGTGGGAGACAGTGACTGGGTGGGTGGGAGACAGTGACTGGGTGGGTGGGAGACAGTGGGTGGGAGACAGTGACTGGGTGACTGAGTGAGTGACAGTCAGTGACAGGGTGGGTGACAGTGACAGTGGTTGACGTTGACAGTGGGTAATGGTGACAGTGGGTAACGGTGACAGTGGGTGACGGTGACAGTGGGTGATGGTGACAGTGGGTGACAGTGACTGGGTGGGGTGACTTACCTTGACCGGGTGGGTGCAGCTTGTCGCCGGACGCTTCCCCCTCCTGCCCCCGATATCCCCTTCTGCCCCCGATATCCCCGCGGCAGCTGCCAGGGACGGGAGGTGGGCTTGGGGAGGGGGCGCGGAAGGAGGGCTCGGGGGGGGGGGCAAGGCCACGGGAGGTGGGCCGGGGGGCACGTGGGAGGTGGGTGCGCGGGAAGCTGGCCAAGGGGGGGAAGCGGGCCGCAGGAGGAGCTGGTACTTCCCCCTCCGTCCCACGTTGGGAGCAGGCCGCAGAGGAGCTGGTACTTCCCCCTCCATCCCACCTTGGGAGCGGACCGCAGAGGAGCTTGGCTTGTACTTCCCCCTCCGTCCCACTTTGGGAGCGGGGGGAAGCGGGCCCAGCTTATGCGCACCGGGACCGCGAGGAATCGGCGCCATTTTTTTAAACTTTTTTTTTTTAAATTTATTTAATTAACTGGTGCCCGGCCGCGCAGGGGGGCCCGGCCTGACCCACAGGGCCTGGGAAGCAGTACCCTTTGTCCCCCCTGTGCCCCCCCCCCCGTTGGCGGCCCTGGATCCAGGGGGGGGGGGGCAAGCGCCGCCCCTTGCCCCCTCCTGCGGACGCCCATGGTTGGAGTCCCTCAGAATGTCACAGTATAATTATAGGGTTCCTTAACCAAAAAAAGGTTACACACTGGTCTGTGTATCAGCTCCTGTCTGTGTAAATGCAAATTGTGTCTGCACAGAACAAGCAGGGGAGGTGTGAGCACAGGCAGAACATCACAGCAAGCAGGGGGGGGGGGGAGAGGAGGACACAGCTAGCAGGGGAGGGACACAGGAGGGAGGGGGGGGGACACAGGAGGGAGGGGGGGGGACACAGCTAGCAGGGGGAGGGGACACAGGAGGGAGGGGAGGAAACAGCTAGCAGGGGGAGGGACACAGGAGAGGGGGGGACACAGCTAGCAGGGGGAGGACAGGAGGGAGGAGGGGACACAGCTAGCAGGGGGAGGACAGGAGGGAGGGGAGGACAGGAGGGAGGGGAGGACACAGCTAGCAGTGGGAGTGACACAGGAGGGGACACAGCTAGCAGGGGGAGGGGACACAGGAGAGAGGGGAGGACACAGCAAGCAGGGGGATGAGAGGGACACAGAAGGGAATATCTCGTTTACAGGAGAGAGCCGAATAAATATGAGATGTCCCTTCCCCAGGTACAGACAGGGCTGTGTTATCATGCAGGAGAAATGAGCAGCTGCTGAGGGGCTGATAAAGGAGGGGCAGAGGATAAACGGGGCAGTAACCCCCATAAGGGTAGTGGGACTGTCCTCTTCTCCTACACAATAGGAAGCTTCAGACATTCATTAGCTGCTCACATCCCGGCCTCCTGAGACCTGCAGTCTGGGCAAATAGCCACTAATGTACTGGGCAGCAGGGGACTGGGACCAGTGAGGGAGGAATACAGGGAGTAATCACAGGCCGGCAGGACACACTCACAAGCAGCAACAAGGTAATCATCAGAATATAGTAATATATCTGCTTAATCCTTTTTTTAAGGTTTTCTTTATTTGTATGTATATAATAATAATAATAATAATAATAATCTGTATTGTAATATAGCACTTTCCCCCCTCATTAGCACATAGTATAATTACAGACGCAGCCGCTGTCCAGATAAGCTTACAATCTATGTTTATGGTGCCTGAGGCACAGGGAGATAAAGTGACTTGCACAAGGTCACAAGGAGCTGACACCAGGAATTGAACCAGGTTCCCCTGATTCAAACTCAGTGTTATTGTTTACATGGTGCCGGTACTGCTGCTTGTTCAGGATTCAGACCCCGGTGAGAGGCAAAATGACTGTACATAGTAGATCAGGTTGAAAAAATACAAATGTTCAACCTGTGCTAAATTTAGACGACAGTTACTTATCCTATATTTGTATTTACAGTATTTTGATCCAGAGGAAAGCAAACACAAAACCCCAGTGACACATCATCCAATGATTTATTTATTTATAAAATATTTTACCAGGAAGTAATACATTGAGAGTTACCTCTCGTTTTCACGTATGTCCTGGGCACAGAGTTAAAAACAAATACATGTTTACAAATACAGTTACATAATGAGCAGGGTATACATTATATACAAGACATTGCATGCACAGTTAAAGATAATTTATATTATGGGCAATGATGTCTCATAAGATGAAAAATAAATGACTTCCTGACTAGATAATGGAATATTTCTCCCTGGATCAACATCCTTCCCATATTTGCTTATTTGCTATATCCCTGTACACCTTTCCTTCCTAAAAATGCCCAACTTCTTTTTTTGAAGATATCTGTTGTATCTGCCACCAGCCCCCACTCTGCACAGTATGTAAGAATTGGATAACAAGCACAGGGGTTCCCCCGGTCAGCCAGTCCTGGGGCACAGTACTGCCTATTGTTAACACCAGCACCCTGAGAGTGATCAATGTCACCATTTTGTATCACCATTGGATATCAAGAGTTCTTGTGTCAGTAAATAAAAAGGAACTTTCTGAGGAGGAAACATTGCAAGGGATGGTTACTCAGATCAGAGGGCAGAAACAGAGGGAAGAAAGCAGAATAAAACAGAGGGAAGAAAGCAGAATAGAACAGAAACAGTGGGAAAAACTGTGGAGAAATGTAAATATTTGAAATAATTGCACTGAATTTGTGTTCTATTGTTTTATTTGTATTTTTTTTCCTCCCGATGTAAATATGTAATGTTTTGACAGTCTGTTTCTGTATTGTATATGTTGCATGTTTTTCAACAAATAAAATCACAGTACTGCCTATTCAGGGTGACTCTCAGGATCAAAACACACGGCTTCAGTCTAGGCAAACTTAGCCAGATCCTACAGAGGAGACATTATCACCGTGTACTAATGAGTTAACCCATTGGAACCCTAATGGCTGGACACACATAATACATACACAGGCAATTCTACACATTGGACATAAAAATAGGCCCCACTGCTTCCCTCTACTTGTGCTGTTTGGAGGTACTTGCAATAAAGGCCTATGAAAGTCCCCTAATCCAGGGGTGCGTAAACGTTTTCCATGCAGGCTGTGCCCCCATTCCGGCTCACCCCCCCCCCGCTAGCGTCCCCCCTCATTACCGCCGGCGTTCTTGTGTTACATGACCCCAGGGCGCCAGTTAACGCCACGTTGCCATGGCGATGCATTGCCAGAAGCCGTCTGAGCCAAGGTAAGGGCATTTACAGAGGCCTTTGCCGTTCCCCCGGCATTTCATTTAAATGTTTTCAGGAAAAGCGCGGGGCCTCTGTAAGCGCCGCCCCACAGTTTGCGCACTCCTGCCCTAATCCAGGGGTGCGCAAAATGGAGGGTGGGAGATTTTTCTGGAGGGTGCGGTTGTTGCAGAGGTCAAGCGCTAGTCCCCAAAGCATTTAAATTAAGTGCCAGGGGATTGCGTGAGGCCCCTGCAACTTCACTTACCGAGATTCGGAAGCTTGGTGGGACGCATCGCCATGGCAATGCAGCGTCAAATGACGCTGGCAAAAGAGGTAAGGGGAGAGTAGGCAGGGGGGCGCAGCTTCAAGTTTGCGCACCCCTGCTCCTAATCTATGCACTTTAGCACGCACCTGGTCTTAGAGGAACTAAAACCTACAGGGATTTCTCATAGTGACATTACCCTATTTCCTCAATTCTAAGATGCACCTTTTTTTCCGATTTTCACATGTCTGAAATTGGGGGGCGTCTTAGAATTGATGTATTCAAAACATACGAAATAAAGTGTCCACAGTAGTAACCCCCTCTTTTCACTTACCATGTTTCAGGAGAGGTCCCATGTCAGCGAAAGATGAAGCGGGCGGTGGCAGGAGAGGTCCCACGTCTGCCAGATTGTTGAAGATGGACAGCTGGCGGGACTGCGGCAGCAGCAGGACAGGTCCCAAGACTGCATGTGAATGAAGATAAGAAGACAGCAGGCGTGCGGTGGCGGCAGGAGATCATAATAGCAGGAGCAGAGCGACATAGGGGAACGGCTGGGGATGAGCGCACTGTAACACCAGAAGTCAGACACTGGTCAAGTTCCGGCGTTGCAGTGTGCACCTCCCAAGCCGTTCCCTATGCTGCTCTGCTCCTGCTCTGCTCTCCTGCTATTATGATCTCCTGCCGCCACGTCCACCGCCCGCCCGCTGTCTTCTTATCGTCATTCACCTGCAGACTTGGGACCTGTTCTTCCGCTGCAAACCTGCCCACTGTCCCTCTTCAACCATCTGCAGACGTGGGACCTCTCCTGCCGCCGCCGCCCGCTTCGTCCTCCGCTGACTTGGGACCTTTCCTGAAACATGGTAAGTGAAAAAATAATATTCCTTGATTGTAAGAGCCAAATCGATGGTGCGTCTTACAATCGATGGCTTCTTAGAATCGAGGAAATACATTATTTGATTTTATTCCTCAACAAGATGTTATTTCTACAGTTATATGTTTAACATATTTGGCCGAGTAACCATCAGGTCCCGAAGCTCTAAGTGATATAAGCTGTTAAATCGCTCTAGAGACTTCATCTGCGGTGATGGGAATGTTTGGAATATTTTTGGAGTTCTCTTGAAAGCTGAGGGAGTCTCACATCTCTCAGAATCCTTCCTGCTGACCAAGGTTATTGTTTGGATGATTATATACTGTAGGTATGCGTGGAATTTATGCAAGATGTCTGCTATTTTTTGGATAAATGCAGAAGAGCCCTGACTCTTTAACGCGTTTTGTTCCTAGTGGGAACTTTGTCAGAGTTGTGATTAGATGTGTACATCCATTCTCGTTTTTTAAACTCCGCTTTTTTCATTCAATTGCGTTTGTGACTCCATTACTATCTAGATAGCCGTGCACCGCCTCTTCCGCATTTTTTACCCTTCTACATACCTTGTCTGGAACACTCTTGCTCAACGGAACGGATCCACGGCTGCTCCACTTCTGACGGCATCTTCATAGTGAGTACTCGCGTAGTGCCCAGGCTCCTGGTCTCTGTGTGACACAGGTTTAGTGGGGCTTGCGGGACATCGGGGTTGGTGGTTTGTTGGGTGACTCACCTCACAGTGAGCGCTCCGATATTCTGATCCCTTCCCCCGCCACATTCACCCCAGCATCCTGTTTTCATGTCCGCATTATTATATCAGGCTCTGGAAATCAGTCAAGCCTTCTCCACGCGGCCTGCGACAAGCAGCGTGGCTGACGGAGAGAGAGGACACTAAGAAGAACCAGCGTTCCCCTGCAACTCCACCCAGTTCTACCTGCGTCTCTGTCTGAGTAAGTGCTTTACTTCCCCCTTCCTTCCTTCCTTCCTTTCTTCCTTTTTATTTTTTATTGTATTGCACTGGATATGGATTTCATTTTATTGTTTCTTTTGCCTTAAAGGGACGGTGTACCCATTCTTTAGCGATATTTGTGGATTAATAAAACCACTATAGTTAAGCCTAAGGCCTCGTCCATGCGTGCTTGCGGAAGCGTGCTGATGCGCCTGAGCCCCTACAGTCGCAATTAGAGCGGCTTTAGTAGGGGCTGTTATATTTTTTGTTGGACTGTTGTATTGAAGCATATGTTTTGGGTTGGTAACCAGCTTAGCTGGTGGCCCAGTTAGAAAGGGCCAGAGTGTTTAGTTAGTTTCCCAAAAGGGAAGAAAATAATGAGCAAATTAGGGTGGGAGTGATAAAACCACTCTTTTTAATGTGTGGTCAGGTGAGGGGACGTTACTGCTTTTTACTGCTCTAATTACTCTGCATTACCCACTTCTCACCGTATCAAATACAGGCATACCCCAGTTTAAGGACACTCACTTTAAGTACACTCGCGAGTAAGGACATATCGCCCAATAGGCGAGCAGCAGCTCGCGCATGCGCCTGTCAGCACGTCCTGAAAAGCAATACCTGCTCCCTACCTGTACCCAAGCTGTGCGCAAGCGGGGAGACTATAGAGCCTGTTACAAATGCGTTATTTACCTCAGTTATGCACATATATGATGATTGCAGTACATCACATGCATCGATAAGTGGAAAAAAGTATGCTTCACTTTAAGTACATTTTCCCTTTACATACATGCTCCGGTCCCATTGCGTACGTTAATGCGGGGTATGCCTGTAAATAAGATAGGCAGTGTCAGTATGGAGCAGAACTGCTGCAAATGAGAGAGTATAGAGGTTGTTTTTAAAGTCTCTGGACTGGAGAAAACAGCACCAGGTTTATTGAAGATAAAGGCCATGTAACAGGGGACTTACCCTGTTCAGAAAACTTGCCTCTAATCCAGCAGTGTGCTGGTTAATTGACTAGCACCTGGCTTATTAGAGGTGTTAGAAAAAGCCTGCCTCTGAGACAGGAAGTGAGACTCCTTAGCACACCTGAGCTGAACAAGGAGACAGACATCTTGAGCCTGCCAGAAGAGACTGCAGCTGCCAGCAAGACACCTGTGACGATGAGAGTGAATGCATGCACAGTAATGCTATTATTGTAAAACTTAGCCAAGGGAAGAAAAAGTCTACAGAGATGCCTGTGAGAGCTACGACCTCTACAAGCAATATATGCCCACCTGTAGGACTACCACCATTTGGGGTTCTAGCAAATACAGCGGCAACAGCTGCAATAGCGCCTCCTGAGGTCAGGAAGAAAAATATACCTGATAGCCCCAAATGCAGCGTTCCAGTAATGAACCCTACCCCACGGAAGAGTGGCCCTTCCAGTCCGATGAGGAGGAAGACATCTCTTACTGGAAACCCAAACCGAGTCACACCCCAAGAATGGTGGGGGTGCCTGAACTCGGTAAGAACCGAAAAGTCCGCTCCCTATGATGACAAATATGATAGGCAGGAGAAAGAGCGGGAGCAGCGGATCACCGAATATTTCCATCAGCTATTAAAGTTGCAAGAAAAGCATGGTGGATCCAGTGACGCTGCCAAAATTTCAAATGAAGATGGAGGCTCCAGTATCCCTCAGGGGACGGTGTCATCCAAAACAAAAAGGCGAAAAAAGAAAAAGAAAAGCGGTTCTTCACTTACCGTGTAAGGAACAGACACATCTGCAGATCTTGCGGAGGAAAAGGGGGTCCGAAATGCCCTGCAACCTAGAGAAAATGGAGAAGTCGTCCCGCGGATGACCGAATATCCAGAGGGCCCAAGGCAGAAGTCGTGTACCCCAAAGAAGTATCTGTCCGGTGGTAATAGTGAGAAACCCTCAACCAACCATCCCAGGGAAGCGGAGCCGGAACCGGTGAGTGACGATCCCTTGACCAGCCCTGAGGATGCCCCGAAGGTTGTCAGGCGTGACTGTGATTGGCTCCGGGAAAATAACGTGAAGCTACAGAAAGATGTTCTCACAATGTACTCTTTGGCCAGGACAGGATTGGACGATCTCAACACTGAGCTAGATACTGCAAATGCTACTATTACCGCCATGGATGAAAAGCAGAGCCAATCTGATAAAATGATGGCTAAGCTGAAGCGGAAGTATGAGGAGGCACTGAAGGAGATTACAGTCTTTCAGCAAGAGGTTCACACTCTTCGCGTAGAGCTGAATGCCTCACAACAGGAGGTCAACAGTGTCCGGACAGAGGTGGACGTATCACAGAAGGAGGTTCATACACTCTGCAGAGCACTGGATGCCTCACGTCATGAGATCAACAGCTGCCGCACAGAACTGGAAGTCTCCAGAAAGGAACTTCACAGTCTCACTGAGGAGCTGGACATTTCAAAGAAAACTATCCTCCATCTTAACTTAGATCTCAAAGTCTCTCAGAAGGAGCTTCAGAACCTAAACCTGGAGATGGAAGTCTCACGCCAGGAGACAGCCCGCCTCCAAGCAGATGTGCAAAAATGGAAGGTGGACTGCAAGGAGGCCCTGAATAGTGAAGAGACTGAAAAGGAGACAATTTAAGATTAAAAAAAGAAAATTCGGAGTTGACAGACCACGTCAATGGAAAGAATGAAAAGCTGCACGAGCTTGAAAAAATAAAGTAACGGTTGGAAGATGAAAAATTTGAAGCAGAGCACTGACTGCAGAACCAACTGCAAGGTCTGCGTACACACCTCCAGAATGTCGAGGAGAAGCAGCGAACTCTGCAGGAAGAAAATCTGCAGGCTGCTAAAGAAATACAAGTGCTGCAGGAACGTCTGATTACCTAGTGCATCCTCGCAAAACAGCAGGATAAACAGAAGGCTACCCTGACCATCACCAAAGCATCGCTAGAAGCTAAGCTTAGAGGCCAGGTGACTCGGTACAAGAGGGAGAGCAAAAAGGTCCAGAAACTGGGACGAGTATCTGCGGCCCAAGCGAAGAAGTTCACTGTTCTCCACAAAATAATGAATGATAGGTGGAAGCAAGCTCAGAGAAAGCACAGGGAAGAAATAAAGACCCTGAAAGGAGAATGGCAGGAAACACTCAAGAAACAGAGTGAGACTCTGCAGCCCAGTAACTTACAGATGCCTCCAATACGGGAAAAGGTATTGGCTCTGTCCAAGCATCGGTATCCCACAGTAACTAAGGCCCGTGAGGACAAGGGTACAGTGAGAGCTGGGGACACCACTCACCTTCAAAACAAGATTACAAAGTTAGAGCCACCTAAGAAAGCACTAGCCAAACCTGCAATCGCCCAACAGGCAACAAACAGAGGTAGGAGTGCAGAATCAAAGTCAGAAGAATCCTTAGCAGAGGAAGCTGAAAAGATAGAACATTTTCTGGAAATGGAGTTGGAATAGCAACTCAATCCCAAAGAAGAAACTGGCGACTACATTGAATGGGAAAAGTGCAGGAAGACAGCTTCAAGAACTGAGGGCTCAAGTGGCTGTTCTTGGGCATTTGGTGCTAAAGTGGAACACATGGGAAGGATGGCGAGAGAGAGCGATTTGCATAGGCGCTCTGCGACTGTCGCCATACAGTCTGCCTACAAAAAGAGAAGTGCCCGGCACAGGGGAAAGCTCAAGACCACGTGGTCAGTAGCAAGACTGTACTTGGAAAAAGTTCTCCTTGAGTGACTGAGGACTGCTGATCTCAAGCACCGTCTGGAAGAGACACTACTAAACTGGAGGAAGGGCTCCAATCCCAGCAGGACTGATGGTTCTCCTCCATCCACTCTCATTCAAGTCACAGAGATATCTAGAATGAGAGTGGAAGGATGGGCTTTGGCCGTGGCAAGCCCGAGCTTGCCACAAACAGGGGAGGTATGTAACAGGGGACTTACCCTGTTCAGAAAACTTGCCTCAAATCCAGCAGTGTGCTGGTTAATTGATCAGCATCTGGCTGATTAGAGGTGTTGGAAAAAGCTTGCCTATGAGACAGGAAGTGAGACTCCTTAGCACACCTGAGCTGAACAAGGAGACAGACATCTTGAGCCTGCCAGAAGAGACTGCAGCTGCCAGCAAGACACAGGGGGAAGTACTTCTAAACCTGGAGAACAAGGAAGCCTTCCCCTACAAGAGACAGATAAGACTTTCCTTTCTAAGACTTTTTGTATATCTGCACATATCAAGATACATGTTTGGGGCTGGGAGACATGCTAATCTAAAGGGAGTTGTGGACTGCATAGGTTTCACTAGAAATACTCCCGAGTGGAACAGAAGCTTTGTTTGACCCCTTATGTGCATACGTTTGGATGATTTTCTTGTGTTAAAGAAACAGGCGCAATAAAAGCCTTATTTAATTTCCTCTTAAAGTCTCCATTGCATACCTCTACATATGTCCTCTTACAGGCCCATACTGCACCGACACACTTTATTCGAGCAAATACCCAGTATGTACCTGGCAGATACCTGGAATGCGCCGCTCCTCACCTCTGACAAGCCCCGTTGCGTTTGCCTTCCCAGCCTGGGTTCATGCCTGGCTGACGGGCGGCTGATCTGTTAAATGATAATGATTAGGATTTAATAGGCTGCAATGCTTCGCGTGTCTACCAGATGGCATAAATTCATGAATTGTAATGCAGTATATATATATATACTGTGCAGTATTGCAGCCAGGGGGAATAAAATGCTTCAATCCCTGCATGGAAAATACCTCAATGCACTCGGGCAGAAAACAGTCACAAACCTCAATACACCCGGGTATACCCGAATTCGTGGGACTAGCCGAGCTCGAATAAAGTGTGTCGCCAGTGTATGTAGTATGCTGTCTTCTGCTGTTTGAAAGGTTATACTAAGTTCTGTATATTTGTTCAATAAAAACAGATCATACACATGACCTTTCTTCTGTTTCTCGTTTATACAGGCACACTTGGCATCCCAAAAATATAAATCAAGGAACCTCCTACAGTATCTCCACACTCCCAGAGGAGCACTGCCCCCTACCAGCATGGATCCACGCTTGTTACGTGAGTACGGGAGATATTTTGGTGGCTTTGAAATCTGCAAGGAGGAAATATCTGGTTATTTTGACGTTATGCGAGTCATACACCTAAACTAATCCTGTTTTTTTTTCTTATACAACCACCAGCAGGTAAGATATAATATGTCCAGCTATTTTAGTCATTTTGTGCCAGAAGGGCGAGTAACACATTTTTTTACAAGAGGTGTTCTATTTATATCAATATCAGAAGAAGAGCCCTCCCTCCAGCGTTACATGATGGATTTTCCTTTTCTCATTGCCAGGTTTTCCAGTGGTTGTGCTGGAGAGGTTAGAGACTAAGTCAGAGATGGAAGAGGCAGACACTGGGGAACATCTGACCCCAATAAAGAGAGAAATGGATTCATTTCCTGTTGGTGGTAAGTACCCTTACATCCTCACATGTCTTTATTCAATTTGTTTAAAAATAAACTGAAATGTCTACAACATGAACATGGATAAAATCACAAGCTACATGTTCTAAAGGAAAACATACATGTATTTTCTAAGGTTATATTGAGAATATTATTGTTGTAAGTATATCTTTATATTGCGCTATCCAGGTATATAGTGCTTCATAGCAGAAATACATGTGACATAATAATATATCACATAATGGGGAAAAGCTCTACATACAGAAAAGTAGCAACAGGACAAAAAGTCCCAGCCCTAAAGAGCTTACAATCTAAGTGGTAGTAGGAAGAATTTAGAGTCCGTTGGACGGTGTTCTGGTAACTGGTCAAGGTCGGTGTATATGAGATGTATAGTATGAGCCAGAAGTGATACCCATATGCTTTGTTAAAGAGGTGTGTTTTAAGATAGGTCTTAAAGGTGGAGAAAGGATGCCAGTTGGATATTGAGGGGATGGGCATTCCAGCCATGTGGGTCAGAGAGTGAGACTGGATTTAGGCAGGAGAGGACTTCAGATACAAAAAGGGTATACAGAAGACGTCTTTGAACAGAACGCCAGAGTCGGGCAGCTGTATAGTGAGATATTAGGTCTGGGATGTAAAGAGGTGCGGAAGAGTATATACAGTAGCCTTAAAAGAGACAGGGAGAATGTTGCAAGTAATACGGGATTTGATAGGATGTCAGGAAACGGATTTCACCAGGAGAGATGGTGAGACAGGTTTAGGCCATGCTTATAGTGCCGGCGACGTCGCCCGAAAACAAACGCGCTACCGCGTGCACTTATAGTAAGTGCGACGGCGACAATGCGATGGAGCGACGGAGCCGTCGCGAAAACTGGAAGCCGGGAAAATTACATTTTTCAAGGGCTGTCGCGTCATGTGACGGCCCTTGAACCAATCAAACCGCCAGAAACTCGAGATGCCGCCGCCTGGCGAAATATAACTTTCGCCGCTGGCGACGGGTGACATCACCCGTCGTGTCGCCATCGACGGCACTATAAGCGCGGCCCTGGGAACGAGTACAGTGATTCTAGCAGCAGCGAAGGGACAGAGGAAAGGGTGTTTCGTTACAATGTTTCAGAGGAAAAAACGACAGATTTTAGCTACATCTTGAATGTGAACGAGTCAAATGTGAAATTTATTTAGAAATAAAATGACCAGGAAATAATACATTGAGAGTTACCTCCTTGTTTTCAAGTATGTCCTGGGCAGAGAGTTATGGTGACAATACATTGCTACATTAATGGAACAGAGATGATACATTCAATTTACAGACATTTAGTGGACAGTTGGAGATAATGATTATGGGCGTATGTAACATTTAAGGCCAAGATTACAATGTGCGACAGCTGAAGTCTGAAATTGCTTGTGCTGGAGGCAGTTTTGAGAGTCTCTGGTAGGGTGTTCCAGACGTGCGATGCACGGTAACAGAAAAAGGAGCGACTGTATTCCTTGTTGAACCGTAGGACCGTGCATAGTTTTTTGGAGTCAGATCTCAGGTGATATGCGCTGTGTGTGGTAGGAGTATTTAGATAGTCGGGTAGCGTGTTAGTGTTAGGAACTGCGATATTATGGTCATGCCTTGAAAGTGGCTCGCAGGCTTATACGCTTTGGCCAAAGGGTTAACTAAATGACCCTTTTTTCAAGAGATATATAGGTATTTCACTGTGTATTTTTCTCACATTGGATGTTGCTCTGGACTTCTTTGTTTCTTGTTTTATACAATTAGCCATGTCCAGTCACACTACTTTTGACACTTGTATACATATATATATATATATATTGTGGTAATTTTGGGGGGTTTCTGAGAGCTTGCTGGGTATCTGTGTGTTTGTTAGCCGGGTAGCTTGCCCAGAAAGTATTTGAAGGCAAGAAAGGAAAAAATGTATTTTGCATTTGGACTCAAGGGATAGCCAATCTAGTTCATGGAGTGTTTTTAAATGACGTGTGTTATTAAATTGTAGTACAAAGTGGCATCTTGTGTTGTAGGGGGTGTCTAGTTTATTCAGGTGAGGTTTGGGGTGCTGTACCATCTACTATGTCGTACAGTAGGGTTGGGCGATATACCGTTATATCACGAGAACATAATTTCCTGGTGTTCCAATATGGGAGATTACCTGTTATCGTGATATTTTGGGATGCCGGTGCAGTGAGAGCAGCTTTGAAGCTGCTGCTGTGCTGTCTCTGCCTCTCTCTCCCCGCGTCCTCCCTGTCCCCCCCTGCTTCTAAATGGTGACTCAGAGGGAGCTGGAGTTTCGAGCAGCATGGGGAGAGAGAACATGTGAGAGCAGCGGCTGGTGTGAAAGGTACTGTAGAAAGTCCTCACTTTCCTTTTGTTAACCCCTCCACACCCCCTCCCTCTAGGGCACTTAACACCTTCCTCTCTCCCCCCTAGGGGAAATAACCCCTTCCTATCTTCCCACCCTAATGGACCTTGAACCCCCTTCCTCTCTTTCCCCATGGGACCCTTAACACCTTCCTCACCTCCCCCCCACCATGGGCACTTAATCCCTTCCTCTCACTCTCCCCCCCACTCCCTGGGCACTAAACTCTTTACTCTCTCCCCCAGGGCACTTGACTCTTCCTCACTTCTCCCTGGAACCCATGACCCCTTCCTCTCTGCCCCATTGGGACCCATAACCATTTCTTCTCTTCCCTCTCCCCCTCCCTCCACTGGGACTATTAACCCCCTTCCTCTCTCCCTGGGCCCATTAACCTGTCCCATTCCATACCTGCACTTCACCCGTTCTCGCCTACATTGCTTTCATCTCTCTCACCCTTTGTGAAAATGTAAAACATTTATTAAACCAGATTTTTCAACAATTCTTGATTTGTCATAAAGTCTGTTACAAAATATATTAAACATGAGTGAAATGTCTTTAAATGGAGGGAGTATATGTGAGGGTTGCTAGGGAGATGGGAGCAGTGTAGGTGAGTGATGGGAGGAAGAGGATGTTAGGGAGTTGGGAGCAGTGTAGGTGAGTGATGGGATGAAGAGGATGTTAGGGAGATAGGAGCAGTGTAGGTGAGTGATTGGATGAGTGGGATGTTAGGGAGATGGGAGCAGTGTAGGTGAGTGATGGGTTGAAGAGGATATTAGAGATGGGAGCAGTGTAGGTGAGTGATGGGAAAAGTGTAGATGAGTGATGGGTTGAAGAGGATATTAGAGAGATGGGAGCAGTGTAGGTGAGTGATGGGAGGAAGAGGATGTTAGGGAGATGGGAGCAGTGTAGGTGAGTGATGGGAAAAGTGTAGGTGAGTGATGGGCTGAGGGGGACGTGAGGGAGATGAGCGCAGTGTAGATGAGTGATGGGATGAGGGGGATGTTAGGGAGATGGGAGCAGTGTAGGTGAGTGATAGGAGGAAGAGGATGTTAGGGTGATGAGAGCAGTGTAGGTGAGTGATGGGTTGAAGAGGATATTGGAGAGATGGGAGCAGTGTAAGTGAGTAATGGGATGAAGGGGATGTTGGGGAGATGGGAGCAGTGTAGACAGGGCCGCAGACAGATTTCCTGGGGCCCAGGACTCGAGTTACGTCCGGACCCGGCACCCCCAATTTCACACCTCACAAGCCCCCTCTATTTTCCACCCCCTTCCCATGTATTTCTCTTCCCTCCATCTCAATCCCTCTTCCTCACGCACCCCCCTCCCGCTTCGCATGTGTTTCTCTCCTCTCTGTCTCACTCTTTGGTCGTGTTCATGGTTCACTCTTAGGTAGTCTATGGAAGGTAGCGTTGTAGTTGCTGCACCTGGTGACGCTGTAGCGCGTCGACGCGGCTGCAGCTTGGGGATGCGAGTGATTTTGAGATTAGAGGCTGGAGTCGCGTCACGTGAGCTGGTTCAGCCAATGAGGGCGAACCAGCTCTGTGACGCTTTTGCCACGCCTCCCATCACCTCCCTAATCTCCTGAAGCTCAGCAGTAGGGATGTTCACACATCACGCGGGAGATGACCGCACGCATGTGCGGGCGAGCGCATTCTCCATCGTGACGCCAGCACCCTGAGCACGGCCTTGCTGCCTCTTTTCCTCACTCGCCCCCTCCTTCCGTCAATTACCCCACTCTCACTCCATCCCCCCCAATAAGCAGTAAAAAGCCCCCCAATCCCCCAATACACAGTTAAAAAAAAAAATACACTCCCCCAATACCCCAAAAAAATACCCCACTCCCCCAATACACATTAAAAAGCCGTCAGGCCCTGGCTCTCCCCACCTGCAGTCCTCTTCCTCTTTTACATTCCTACGCCAGACTCTCTGACTTCAGCGTGCGTCTGCCCGCCCATGCATGGTGCCATGCGCCGGAGCTGGGCTAAGCTCACTTCCAGCGCGCCGACGTCAGAAGGCCCGGCACGCTAATGACATCAGAGGGCCTGCGGTAGGACAGAGATAGAGGAAGAGATCTGCAGGTGGGGAGAGCCGGGGCCCGCCGGCAACTGCTTTGTCCGGCCACCGGGCCCTGGACACCAGTACTGGCTGTCCCCCCCCCCCCCCCTCTCGGCGGCCCTGAGTTTAGGTGAGTGATGTGATGAATAGGATGTTGGGGAGATGGGAGCAGTGTAGGTGAGTGAGGGGAGGAAGAGGATGTTAGGCAGATGGGAGCAGTGTAGGTGAGTGATCGGATGAAGAGGATGTTGGGGAGATGGGAGCAGTGTAGGTGAGTGAGGGGATGATGGTGATGGGAGCAGCGTAGGTACGAAAAGGTGAAGTGTAGGCATGGAAATGGTTTGGTAATTATGGTTTCTTAATCTAATCTAAGGAAATTGTATTTTTTGGAACACATTTTATTTAGATTTACTAGAACATTTCAGACTTTTTTTTATTTGAACAAATTTATTGCGATATATATCGTTATCATGATAACATTTCGGAATATTGTTCTAGTGGAGAAACTTTTTTTTTTTTTCCAACTCTGATTTTATTGGGTTTTTGAAATACATACATTATCTTACAACTAATTGTCAATCTTCTGTACACCCCTTAAATCAACATATAACAGAATAGACAAGACAAACTTCAGACCTACAGGACTAACACAATACATGGGAGGACCGAGCGGGGAAGGGGAGACCACCGCAGTCTGAGGCAGGATACGGACTCTTCCTCCGTGATGGTTCGCCTTCTTCCTTCTTTCATAGGGTTCTCTACCTAGGGCCTATCCTAATCACAATTGTCCTTCTTTACCTGTCCAACTAACCAGTCATTGTGGCCTGTGTCCTGTCATAGGAGAATGCAGCTAGATCTATCAGTGCAATATTGTGGTGGCATCTACCCCCGGGATGTCCGTCTGTGCCAACCATGGCGTCCAGACTTTTAGAAAGTTTGTGCCAGTGTCGTTGACCATACTAGTCAGCTGTTCCATCTGACATCCTAGAAATACTCCCAGGAACACTGATGCTACAAATTGTATGCAGAGACTAGAATCAATTGTCCAGAAGATAAATATTGTGTAGTAATAATAAATGCAACTTCCGTTCAGAGTCCCATTGAAAAATGAATATGAATAAACATATAATCACCCTGCTCTAACCCTGTATCGTGGCGTGCCACGGATAGGGGCTACGATGTGGTAGGTAGGATGTGGAGCCACAACCCAGCTGCGTCCCCTGAGAAGGAACCCTAAACAGCTGACAGTGTCACCACCCTCCGCCACTGCCCTCATACATCCGGAGCCACAAGGGGACACGGTAACCTCACTGCGGAGGTGCGGGGGAGATGAAATAGGGAGCGCAATCACTCACATACTTGACACGACGGGTCTGTCTTCCATGCGAGTCCTTCAGCGTTCAGAATCCAGCGATGACGTCGGGTGCCCTCTGAACCGGAAGTGAAGAGCGTGCTCCAGCCCGGGAAAGGAAGGAAACCAAAAATAGAACAAGGAGGCGGTGCACTGCTGCCATCAGGTATCGGAAGATAGGAGATCCACACGCAAAGGAATATAATAAAAGGGTTGTAATTTATTAGTGCATATACACTTGAAAAAGATGTGCTACAGAGCGAACTCTGACGCGTTTCGTCTCAGCCTGCCAAATTCTGTTTCGGATTTTGGGGAGGGATGGAATCTCTGTTTGTTTCCATAATGCTGCGATCTTGCATCACGTGGCTGTTGCAAAATGTGCAATCAATTTGTGTTCAGATTTCGAGATTCCCTGTGATTGTGAGGTTAAGAATCCCCTGTAGCCAATCTTTAATGTATTCCCATAAGGGAGCCACTTTCTTACAAGACCACAGCATGTGGAGAAGGTCGGTCGGCTCCCCACATTGTTTAGGGCACAATGGGGGGTAGCCTTTGACAAATTTAGTTAATCTCATTGGGGTAAGAAACCACCTCATTAGGACTTTATATGCATTCTCCTTTAACGAGGTGCATATTGAGCTTTTAGCTGTTGCCAATAAAATTGTATCCCAGTCCGTCCTCTAACGTCTCTCCTAGGTCTCTCTCCCACTGCCGCATGTAACCCAGTTTTGTGTTGTTCTTTGTGTTTGGACACAACACTTCTTTGTACATTCTAGATGTTAGTCCCCTTGTGTCCGTCGCTCTGGAACAGAGCTGCTCTAAATTAGTACGTGCCAGCTGAATTGGGCATTTGTTGTAGAATGCTCTGATCTGGAGGTATCTAAACAAATTCTGAGTTTGGCATGTATTTTTCGGATTTAATTTGTCTCCCAACTTCCCAACCGCCTGGCCTCCAAACTGGTGGCCGCAGACCCTAACCTGGGCCCCTGTCTCTTGTTACTGTGTCGCTCCTTCTCCTCTCTCCCTTCCCTATCTCTTGCGCGTCTCTGATGCTGCTGAGTGTGCAGGATTATGGCACTGTTGTGTCCTCCCAGTGCCCACACAAACCCCAGTTCTTGTTTCTATATTTCCCTGTGTGCCCACTCCTCTGGCGGGTCCTGCCCCTCTTACCTATACTTCTCTTCCTATACTTCTTCCTCTGTGGCGATTCTCTTGTCCTTAATGAATTCCTGCCCCTCTTCCTTCCGCTTGCTCCCCTTCTCACCTAGAAACCTCCCTATGATCTCCTTCCTCACCCCACTCTTCGCTTTTCCTTGTCTCTTTCCTCTTCATGCCTCCCCTCTTCCTGTGTCATCTTCCTCCACTCCTTGTCTCTCCCTCCCTCTCTCTACTAACTTCCTCTGCCTTCTTACTGCTTCTCTTCTCCCCCTCCCCCTCTCCTCTTATCTCACCTGTCTCCCCCCTTTCCTTTTATGTCACCTCCTCACTCCTTCTTTCTACATGCTTCCCCTCTTTACCTCCGACACCCCCCTTCCTCCCCACCCTCCTCCACCAACTCCCTTTTTCCCTCTTGTGGCTCGTCTTCCTTCCCTTCTTTCCCCCCCCCTTCCTCATATAACCCCCCCCCCCCCATTCGTACGTTCCCTCCTCATTCCTCATCTCCCCCCTCTCCACCCCCCTTCTGGGCATGCTTGCCCCTTCTTGCTGCCCGTCCTGGCAGCCGGCCCCTTCTCCATTTTCCGGTTATCCGATCGCCCCTCTGTGGCCCGTTGCCGACTGCCAGTCCGACCGCCATTTTCCTCCGTCCTCCGGAGCTTTCGCGGTCTCGCAATTTTCCTCACTTCCCCCTCAAAGATGGCCGCCGATCTCGCGAGATGTGGTGGTGACATATCTCCGGCTCTCCTCATTCCGGCCCAGGTTCCCGCTGAGGAAGGATGTCTTCGCGCCTCTTTCTCCCGCCTTCTCCTTACTTCCTGGTCTTGCGTTTTAAGCCGTGGGACCGCTGAAGACTTGTTCCGCCATCTTACTCTGGGGCCTCTCCAGCTTGACTTTTGTATCGTAATCAGGTAAGACTTTCCCTTTAGCTTCCACCAGGTCGCCGACTGAACATTGTGGGACAATAACTTTTCAACTATAACTTCAACTGGAACTGAAACCTTTATTGTGTGTAACACCCATTTTATTTATTTATTGTGTTTTATGTGTCCTTCTCCGGGCTCTTCTTCCCTGGTGATCGCACCCTCTCCCACGCAGGATCCTGTGAGTCTTTAGTTTGTTGTTGGGTGGAGTTGTTCAGTCCCAGCTTGTGGAGGAACTCGCCTCCCTCTTCCAACTCCCTCATGGATACCGCTTTCCCATTCCTGACCACCAGTAGGCCGAATGGGAAGGTCCAGTGGTACCGGACCGCGTTGTCCCGTAAGATTTTCGTAATAGGCTGTAGCTTCCTCCGCCTCAGTAGTGTGGTAGGGGAAAGATCCTGGAAGATCTGCATACGGGCTCCCTCAAACGCAATAGAGGGCTGGTTCCTCAGCTTCATCATGACTTTTTCTCTCTCTAGTTTTGTAGTGATGGCGTCTCTGGGTTGTTCTGTCTGGAGGGGTTTGGATCTGAGTGCTCTGTGGCACCGATCCATAATGAGTTCCTCCTTGGGGGTTTCAGGTAGGGTGTCTGCCAGCCATCTTGCTACAAAGTCCTCTAGCTCTGTCACTGACTCCGGTATCCCCCGTAGCCTCACATTGTTCCGGCGTTCCCGGTTTTCTGCATCTTCTTGCCTTTCTTGGATTTCTGAGATTTTGGGTTTGCAGGGAAGTGATCTTTCTCTCCGACCTTTTGACCGCTTTTACTGTTTGGTCTATTTTGGCCTCTGATTCATTCACTCTGGCCCCTAGGGCATTGACATCCCTTCATAACTCTTTATCTCCTGTAACAAGGTCTTTAAGTCGTTGTATAGCCGGGTGAAGTCACACCGGCGGACTGGTAAGAATTCTTGGCTCCCTGCGCCTCCCTCCTCCTCCTCCTGTTCTGACTCAGAGCCATTACTTGAAGCCGGCGCCATGTCAGGCTCCATTCTCGGTGCTCCGGCGCTGCTAAAAAAATAACTTTTCAGCAGAAAAGAAGAACCTTCAGCCCCCCAAAACTCATCCTCCTTCCAAGCCCCTCAATTCTGCCATCTCTGCCTGACCTTCATCCCTCCGTTTAGCTGGGGGGGGGGGCGCTTCGTTGATCTCTTCTTGGTCCTGCTGGAGCTCCCTGGGGATAGGTGTTCATGAGGCTGGGGCCTGCTCCGGGCTCCTCCCAGGTGCTGGAAGGCCCTGCTACCAGTGGGTGTGCAGCTCATTGGTCTGAAAGGGGAACCACCTCCTCCCCGCTGGAATTTCCCTCCCCTCTCGCCCCCTCTCCCCTCTCCCCCAGCAGCAGCAGACACAGCAAAACGTGGAGCTGCATCTGGAACATCAATCACTCCACGGTGCCGGCCAGTCTGCAGCGCGTTTGATGTCACTTCGCTGGGGCGTGCTCCTCCCCTGGCCTCTTTGGAGCCATTTCTCTTCAGCCGCCGTACCTCCACAGGCCCCGCATGCACCATGATGTTGGCCGCCAGCTAGGGTGACCAGACTTTCAAAAGTAAAACTGGGACACATCAAAAAAAGTATTTATAACACAAATTACATCACTTAAAAATAAATATTATATTTGTCTATAGCATCCGCATTTATGCTGTATTATTAATATCTCTCTCTCTCTCTTCATCTCCGCCCTATTGCACCGTTCACTCTATACAATAGTATTACCACATTCCCGGAGTGCTGGAATCCCATCTGTTCTCAACTACCCTATTTCCTCGATTATATGACGCCATCGATTATAAGAAGCACCCTTGATTTAATAAAAACATTTGGGGGGGAAAAAAAACACTAAATTAAATGTGCAGAATAAATATTTTTACTAGCAGACAATAATAGCATACATTCATCCATACAATTACATATCACTTTCTTCTTCAGTATCACATTCAGAGTTAGAGTTTGAGTCTAAAGATTCTTCTGAATCACTTTGGGAGTTGTTGAGGTCAGTGTTTTCCCACAGAAGATCATCCTCTGTACCATCAAGTGAATTTGTGATGCAGCACTTCTTAAATGAGTGCTCTACTATTGTTTCTGGTATTTTCTTCCAAGCAGCGGACACCCATTCTGCAAGTTTTGATGCAGATGCCCACTTAATTTTACCAGAAGGTGTCAAAGGAAGGTTTCAGATAGCAACCATGCCTCATACTCTTTCCTTAGATGATCTTAAAACGGTTTGTTCACAGAAACATCGAGGGGTTGAAGTTGGCTAGTCATGCCTCCAGGAACAACCACCAAGTCACAGGGCATTCTGGCGAGCTTATTCTTTATCTGTTCAGATAAATGTCCACGAAATGCATCAAGAACCAACCTACTGGGTGTGTTACGTAGGGCTCCTGGACGTCTACTCCAGACGATTTTTACCCAGTCTTCCATCAGCTCAGCTGTCATCCATCCATTTTTTTTGTGCACGCACAATTACATCTGTGGGAAAGATCTCATTCTTGGGTATGGTTTTGCGGTTTAAAATGATATAAGGCGGCAACTTTCGGCCATCGGCAGTAATGCATAGCGTCACAGTGACACGCTGCTTTTCATAACCCGTGGTCATGATCTTGACCTCTTTAGCCCCTTTTAGGATTGACAGTGTGATTTCTGGGCATATCGAAGTATACTGGCGTTTCGTCTGCATTTCCAATTTGGTTAAAATCATAGGTTTTTTTTCTTTCTTAAGTCAATGACGTGTCGCTGGAAGTTAAGCAGCTTCTCTTGAAAGTCAGCTGGAATCTTTTGACAGATAGATGTTCTGCGCCTGAGTGATAGTCCTTCACGACGCATGAATCGGTCACACCAACCTCTCCTTGCTTTGAAAATTGTGTAATCAATTCCGAGAGATTTGGCAATTTCTACAGCTTTTACTTGCATTGCCTGACGTGTGACAGCCAATCCTCTTGTACGTGTCTCAATGACAAAACGAAGCACAGCTTCATCTACTTGTTGGTATCCTCCCTTCATAGGTCCTGTAAAGCACTTGGTTGTTGCTTTACAAGCAAATATGGCAGTGCGGTCCTTCCTCCAGCGACAAACATTTGCTTCTTTTATAGTAAATTTACGTTCCGCAGCTCTATTTCCGTGCTCTTCAGCGTACGCAATAACTTTTGCGTTGCAATGCGGCATCATAGTGAAGTCTTTTTGATGACATTTTACGGTAAGTCACAGTACACTGCGCAACACTGCACACTGCGCAACAGTACACTGCGCCACACTGCGCAACAGCACACTGTCACACTGCGCAACAGCACTGTCACACTGCACACTGCGCAACAGTACACTGCGTCACACTGCACACTGCTCAAATGTACACTGCACACTGCGCATCAGTACACTGCGCCACACTCCACACTGCAACAGTAAACTGCGCCACACTGCAACAGTAAACTGCGCCACACTGCACACTGCACAACAGTACACTGCGCAACACTGCACACTGCACAACAGTACACTGCGCAACACTGCACACTGCACAACAGTACACTGCACACTGCACAACAGTACACTGCACACTGCACAACAGTACACTGCACACTGCACAACAGTACACTGCGCAACACTGCACACTGCACAACAGTACACTACACTATACTACAGTACAACTTTTCTCCTCAGCACTACAAACCGGATACTGCTCAGCATTATGGGAGCTGCGCTGGGGATGCTGTACTTACTGTATGTTGAGTGACAGGTGCTCATCAGCTCATCTTCCCCTCTGGCTGCATTCACACGTTCCGGCCAGGGGGAGTGGTAGAAGCACTGACAGCTGCTTCTTGCGCACAGAAGGGTGAGAGGAGGAGGAATGGGAGAGGCAGCCTGCACCTCTACAGCAGCACAGCCCAGTTGATCGTGGGCCGCGCCGAGGGAGAGAGAGGGGGGCGGAATGGGTGATGCAGCCGGTAGAAGAGGCATGTCTCCCGGGGGGGGGGGGGGGGTGAAGGAGGAGGGATGGGAGAGTCGACCGGCAGCACCCCTACAGCAGCACAGCCCAGCTGATCGTGTGCCGAGGGAGATAGAGAGAGAGAGAGAGGGGGGGGGGTGCAGCTGGCGGAAGAAAGCCACTTCTACCACTAGACAGCTGATGGTTGCGAGGGAGGGGGTGCAATGGGAGAGGCAGCCGGACAGCTGAGAGTCGTGGTGGGGGTAATAGGAGAGGCAGCAAGCATCTCCTTATGCGGGAACATGACAGAAATACACAGTAAAATACTTATATAATCTCTTGAAATAGGGTCATTTAGTTTAACCCTTTGGCCAAAGCATTGTAAGAAATGACATGCAAATGAGCACTCAGTACCACCTTTTGTCTCAAGCTCGTATTACACAAGCAAATCCTCAAGCCAATGCATGCTGTTTTAAAAACACAGCTTTTAGACAGAGGCTGGGATGAGATGCAAAGCCATTAAACCCACTCACATGTCATTTCCCAGAATCCCTTGCTGCAGTGGAAGCGCTGTATGCTGGGCGATAATGGGGAAAGACAGGGTTGCAGACCTGTCTAAGACATGCAAATGAACATACAGTAGTAATATTTACAGTTGCTTTATGCTTTACTGTGGAGGGTTTTTGTCACTTTTTTACCCACCATAACCTTAATAATTGTGGTGATTACCTAGTCTAGTCTCAAACCAGCTTAGCCATTACAACCAACCTCACAATGATGATAGCCATCAAGGTTGAAACATGTCTGTGAGTGGGTTTAATGGCTTTGCATCTCATCCCAGCCTCTGTCTAAAAGCTGTGTTTAAAACAGCATGCATTGGCTTGAGGATTTGCTTGTGTAATACGAGCCTGAGACAAAAGGTGGCACTGAGTGCTCATTTGCATGTCATTTCCCAGAATCCCTTGCTGCAGTGGAAGCGCTGTATGCTGGGCGATAATGGGGAAAAACAGGGTTGCAGGTTCCCAAAAAGAGCTTGCTGGGGTTCTGTGTTTTGTTATAGTTACATAGTAGATGAGATTGAAAAAAGACATGCGTCCATCAAGTTCAACCTATGCTAAATTAAGACAACAGATACTTATCCTATATCTGTACTTACAGTATATTGATCCAGAGGAAGGCAAACAAAAAACCCCAGTGACAAATTATCCAATGATATCTCATAAGGGGAAAAAATTCCTTCCTGACTCCAAGAATTGGCAATCCGATTACTCCTTGGATAACCTCCTTCCCATGTTTACTTATTTGGTATATCCTTGTATAGAAACAAAGGGATATGTATAACAAGGCGCCTGTGGTTAAAAGGATATATATCCAACCAGTAGAATAGCCAGGGATAGGCTCCAGACGTAGTGATGTGCTTAAAATAGAAGAAAGACACAATACATAGCGTGATACTGTTAGATAAAAAGAAGGGGGGGGGGGGAACTACATATAGACACTCAATATATAACTCATAAGTATCAGCTGAGATACAGGTGATTGCTAATTAAAACATTTAATATACATATATTAATATACAGGACATAGAAAAAATAAAAATAAAAAACTGGGTAAAAGGACAAATAATGCCGATGGACACACTGCTGCAATGGGTGAAATACCCACTCACCGGACGATAGATGTAAACAGGCGGTGGATAAATCTGAGAGTATCCCCTCTCTGCTGCTCAGACAGCTACTGCAACCGATCCGGTCTGTGGATAGAGCGTGGCAAACGCCCGCCGGCGTGTGTGCGTAGAGCTTCTATCTGCTGGTAGTGCAGGACATGCAGATAGGTTCAGAACGGCTACAGCAGATTCGCCTGATGTGTAAGTATATCCGTCTGCCTGGAACAGCTGATTCGTCACCGGATCCGTTCGGGAAGGGGGGAAATCACCACAGTGCTGCAGTGGGAGTCCAAAAATGCCACCCTACGCGTTTCGAAAGCGTGCTGCTTTCTTCCTCAGGGGTTCTGTCATTGTGTCCATCATTGTCCATTATATATGAGTCCATAATTAAACCTAATTCACCTGGCAAGTATAGCACATGCGCAATGGGCTCTCAGTGTAGTCAGTGAGTGCTCTGATTAAAGGAACATGCACTATGTATAATTGATCATTCAAAAAGGTATGTTACTACATAGTAACTCTCAGCTGAAACAGATATTCTACAACAAACTTACATAAAGGAAACATAAAAAATGAAAAAATAAAGAAACTTGTTTTAAAAAGTGACATTTGTATCAAATATGGGCCAAATGGGGATAAGCCTATAAAAATGAGTGTTACATATACTTAGTGAATTATTAGATATTATTAATGTGTATAAAAAACATATGTGTGTGCAATACAATATAAGCTCGAAAGTAGGAATATATGTGAAAAAACCCAAATCATTATAATGGTGCTCAGTCATGAGACTTATACCCCTAAAAAACAATATAATTTAAATGTGAAATATATATAAGGAACACTTACTGTGAATAATTAAACTTAATAATAGTTGTTCATAGATCAACTTGTGTGTGAAAATAAGACATATATGACATGATATAATCAATAAACAAATTCATAATATAACGAAATGTACATATATTTGTTTAAAAAACAGATAATGTCTATCTTTGCACCGAGAACCAGACTACAGATAATACTTTTCTTTATGTACCAAACTTAGATGCAATTTTACATAATAGACCCTATGGATCATATACCTTAGTTGTTGCAAACCTAGTCATGCAAAGATTTAAAGAGCAAAATGGATACAGTACATCAAATATTAATTGACCAGAAAAGCTTTTAAATCGAAGTCAACGTTGAGGCCCAGTGGGGATAGAGTACGAAGTTCATAGATCCAAAAGGATTCTCTCCTCCCCAGTAGGCTCACAACGTTTCCTCCTCTCCAGTTAGGTGTAATAGTTTCTATCGCCAAACACTTAAGTCCTGTTGGATTTTGACCATGCACTTATATATATTTCATTTCTAAAAATATGTCCAACTTTTTTTTTTTTTACAAATCTATTGTATCTGCCATCACTGTAACGCGTAGCTCACCACAAACCAGACACGACCACGAGGCTGAGGTAGGGAATTGTATGTAACATAAGGAATACAGAAGTCATTATACTTGCCGGGTCTGGATAGGAGAGTAGCGGATCGTAGGAGGTACTTAGCCGAGGTCTGGATTGGAGAGTGGAGAATCGGAGGAGATACTTTAGCCGAGGTCAGGATTGGAGAGTGGGGGATGGTCGTACATAAGCCGGGTCAGGAGAGGAGAAGAACGGAGTCCAAATACGAAGTAGGGTCAGGCAACAACAGGAACAAGGCAGACAAGGTACAGGACAAGAATTGCAGCAAGGCACAGTGTCACAAACCAAGGTTATGCTCAGCAATGGGAGAATGAGCAGACAAGGTATATAAAGGGCCCTCCAATGGGAAGGTAGCAAGGAACCAGGAAGTGGTGCTGATAGGCTGCTGGGTAACATAGGTGCGCCCTATTGTGCAGCCCAATGCACTAAGTGTGTGAATCACCGTGCAGAACGTTAGCGCGCATTGCAATGCCGACATCAGCTGGAGGTGTGACCAGTATCAGGGCAACCCGAGCGCGCGCCCTCCGTGTACCGTGCATCACCGGCGTCATAGCGGGGGCAGAATCTAGAGGCGGGACCCGAAGGAGGATCAACAGATCGCGCGTTGTCCACGCGCCGTATGTCACTGACGTTAGAGCGTTGTCCAAAGCGTTGTAAGCTTGCATAGTGAGTTGCAGGAGGAGAGACTTCCCAGGTAATGGAGGATAGGAAGGGTACAAATGTCACATGGGAGACTCCAGGAATGGGTAGGACCTCGATGGCCGGAACAGCAGGGGTAGGCAAACTGCATGGGTAGGTGTAACGGGTATGTACACGAGAGAGAGAATCCCTAATGATACACACTACTCTACTAATACAAAAATAAATAAATGTTATTGTTTCAAAGAAAACACAAAACGAATATTAAAAGCGCCTGTGTGCTCAGTTGCCAAAGGGGATTGCGTAAGCCCCAAGGTGTAACGGGTGCTCGCCGAAAACTGGAAGGGACCACAGGGCCGAGGTGGGGATATTAACGCACCGACCTGAAGCCGCGTCCGGTGTGCAGGTTCGTAGTCATGTAGCTGGGTCAGGGATGGAGAGGTGCACATCGTAGGGGTTACTATCTGAGGTCGAGGATTGGAGAAATCAGCGGTGTCAAAAACAGGATAAGGCAAGGCAATGCAGTGTGCTTGCGACCAGCACAACGTCACAAGAAGATTATGCTCAGCCAACTTCCTGGTGGAAGAGGCTGAGCCTAAATAGCAGGAGCGACGAATCAGATGCAGGATTACTCCTGCAGGCAGGAGAGAAGTTAGACCCAATCATGCGACTGGAACTTGACAGGGGCGGAGCCTGTGCCCGATCCTCACATTAGGCAAGGATCGACGGATTGTCGCAGGCAGGGTTCCATGGCAGGTGGCAGACAAGAATCACCGGGGTCACAGGATGAGGTCGGTGGCAAGCGGCAAGAATAGGATTGGGACTCACAAGCAGGAAATAGACAGAGAACAAGCCAGTACATAGGCAAGGACCTTTAATAAGTAATCAGGACTCAACACGGAACAGATCAGGGCAGAAGGAGTCAGGATCACAAAGGCAAAGAGGAGCAGGAAACAGGAAACTATAAGGCAGACAGAGACAGAAGATAGGAGCACCTAAGAGGAGACAGACAGAGGAAACCCCAGAGCAGACAAACAGCAGCACATCTGGTGGACAACAAAGGAACAGAGAGAGAGAGAACTCCTAAACTGTCAGGATTATTCCTGACGACAAATTATCACAGCAAACTCATTGCAAACTTTTAAGAGGGTACTTACAGTGGAGGGTTTGGGCGAAAGCCAGATTGGAGTTGGTTAAGGAAATTTGTCTTAGTATTGTAATCACTTAATTGGGAGTGGATGCATTTTTTCCATGACACTGGATAGTATTGGGAGAAGAGAGATTGGACACTGTTTTTGTGCCCACTTTCTGTTATCCAAATCTGTGGGAAGACAAATAGTTAATTAGGGAGACAAGCGGTTTAGCAATGACTGGGGCACCAAGTCGTAGGAACGTTGATTACAGTAGGTCAGGTACACATTGGCTGTTTTTTTTTGTTTTTTTTAATCTTTCTTTTTATTGGTTTTTGTATACATACATAAAAAAAAAATATCAACGATAGTCTTAGATAGACAAAAACTGTCTGGGACGTACGACATAGAACAGACCACATGATGGGAAGACAACACAACAACAAGACCAGGACTACAAAGGAGAGTGGGGAGGGAAGAATTGGGGCGGGGGGGGAGGCTGGTTAGTTTTAATGTTAGGAGCACCTGTGTGATCTCTTCGGATACTGGGACAAATTGAAAATTTGAAAGCACTGTTGGTAGTAGGTGGAGCTATAGGGGTACAGGGGGCCAGATTGAGCTTCATGATTTGTGGTTAGGGTTGCGCTTTTGATAATAGGGAAGTAGCACAGCTCACAAAGTATTAATGGAATGTGTTTTCAATGTCAGTGTGATGTCCGTGTGGTATCATACATTTTGATATATTCCAGCCATCAACAACCATCCCATATCGTTGGTAACTAGAAGTTTGCTGGTTTTGATGTATATTGATCCAGATTATTGGGCTTTTGAGGGTCTTGTTTGCCTTTTGCATCTATTCCGCAGGCATCGGTAGTTATTCAAATCCTTGGTAGTGCCAGTTACTTTGTAATGCTATGTCCCCAGTCACTGCGTGCACGCGAGCGCCTGGCGACACGTTCAACAGTTTCAGCCGTGACTTGTGGTCCGCGGTTGTGCTTCCCGTGATGAGCAGAAGATCCGACGAGGGGGCGTAGCAGGTGCGTGGCCATGACGTCACGCGGCTGGTTCACCTTCAGCCGCTGTGACACAGCCAATGCTCGGCCGCTGCTCCAAATGACAAAAATCTTGTTTTTTGGCCAAGGCGGTCGCACATCATGCCGACTGGGGCCTGCCAAATAAAAGACTGTACCGTGTGTGCGGCGCGCACGCCGTGGCCATTGGGGACCTACAGTAGCCTAACCTTGTAACTTTTCCACAAGGCAGCCATAAAATGGAAAAATATAATAAGGTTGTAACCCATGGAACGTGGATCCCCCGTACTCTTATTCTGCAGAGCTGGGGTATCACAGAGTTTTAAGTACTCTGGAAATAATCAAGTGCAGGATCAGGGTCAGGTCAGGGTTGTTTCGGTACCAAGGGTAGTTGATAAGGTCAGCCAGAAATTGTGGGTTAAAGTTTGTACATTTTCGAGCGAGTAGAACTTTAGGGCTTGACGAGTTGTTTGATTTTTCCTTACACAATAAGCTATTGCATGGCCACTTACAATGTCAGGTAGGAGATACCAGAGTATTGGATTCTGTTTGGACAAGAGGATAGTATACAATCTTGCAAGAATGGTTGCCAGATTTTAGGTTTGTCCGTGTGGGTTGGGAAATTAGTTGGATTAAATTTAGGGACTGGAATTGTGCCCAGATTCTGTTGTTTTTAGGGTCAAGCCAATTGAGGTTCAAGTCCCCAAGAACTAACAGCTCTTTTATCCCATTCAGAGAAGAAATTGTGCCAAAAAAGAGGGATATCCGTCAGGCATTGTAGTTGGATTTAAGGGGGCAGTAGATACCAGCAATAATAATGGGCTTAGAGAAGGGGAGACACATTTTACAAACGAGCCTTTCAATAGATGGGCTTGAGGGGCAATTTACAAGTGTACATTGTAAGTAGTCTTCAATATAAAATAACACCCCTCCTCCTTTCTTTGACCAAGCTTTCTTAAAAATGGAGTATCCCTGAATGGAAACATCGAGGGTTTTAAGAGTTTGGCATGTCTTGGTGAGAATTATGGCTTTAAGCTTATGAACGAGGCACCATGCCCTTAGTTCATCCAGTTTGGGCAGCAGACTTTGAATATTTATATGGGTGTACAGAGCACTTTTTGTCAATTGAAAGGGCCATTATCAAGAGTATGGGACTGAGGTGAAAAGGGGGGGCCTGGGTTGAATTCAATATGCCCTGCTAAAGAGATTAACAGTATAAATATACATGTTAATAATTGTTTGCAGGCTGTAAAGTTGTGATATTTGCCATTAGACTGAGTGGTTCTGGGTGTACTGGTTTTCAGCTCGCTTCACCAACATTCAGTAGATAAAGAAAGGCTTGAGGCCACAATAAAGAGCAGAATTGGGGTAAGTAGCAGGTTCATTTTCAGATTGGGTAACCAAGGACTGTCCTGTGCTCAAGGAAAAAGACACCTAGCACAATAGGTGTGTGTGTGTGTGTGTGTGTGTGTGTGTGTGTGTGTGTGTGTGTGTGTGTGTGTGTGTGTGTGTGTGTGTGTGTGTGTGTGTGTGTGTGTGTGTGTGTGTGTGTGTGTGTGTGTGTAAAAAAATTTAAGTTATGGTGGGTGAAAAAGGCAACAAAAAACCTCCACCGTTAGCATATAGCCAATAAAGAATCTAACTTGTGAGCACATTCACATGTCTTATACAGGTCTGCAACCCTGCCTTTCAACCATTATCACCTAACATACAGTGCTCCCACTGCAGCAAGGGATTCTGGGAAATGAAATGCAAATGAGCACACGTGTTACCTTTTGCCTGGAATATCCATTCACATGGCGCCCATTTAAGCAGATGTATTGCCATTCACACAGCTTTTAAGCACAGCATGGGACTAGCAAAGCAAGTACAAACCAATCACAGACATGTTTCAACCTTGATGGGTATCATCAGTGTGAGGTTGGTTTATGCTTGCTTTGAAATATTTCTAGGCTAGGTAAGTTATATGTGCATTGCTTGTAGACAGGATAAATACTATCAACAGCAGATATATCTGAGGCCACATATGGAGTTCATATACTCACCTTCCCGGGTCTTCAGAGGGAGACTGCTTAAATGGAACCTGGGGTCGTACAGATGCAGCGGCCATTATTCGAACAAATCACACGGTGTATGCCTCAGAATACCCATGTGATGGTGCGCGATCTCTTCCAACCGTACCACGTTAAGACACGAGTGCATAAAATGGCATTTTAAACACCTGAAATTGACACAGTGGCACAGTACTGTACACATTACAATTCATTCATTTCATTGCATTTAATTGCCCACAATCCATGAAATTCAAACAAAGCAACCACGATAAACACGTGTGCCTGGGGTGATTGGCCGCGTTATTGCCGCGTGGAGTACGAAAACGGCGCCGTGATTTGTTAAAATAATGGCCGCTGCATCTGTAGGTGGTCTGTAGGGTCCTTGCAGTATAAAGTGGTCATCACTATAACACCGTGGTCCTAGCTAGCAAAAGATCTCACGCGATGTGATCCGTGAGATATGTTGCTAACTGTGACTGGGCAATTTGGAATTCCTGTATCATCTTCAGAAAGGTAGAAAGTAAAAACTTTACTTTAGAAGAGGTGCAGCTTGCTTGTGATACTGGGTCTATGATAGTCCTGCCAACAATAATGTAGAAGGTAGCAGTATGGCCAGACTTGGGAGGACCTCTCTCTCTAACATGTTAACTTTGAATCCTCAGGGGGCCGTCCATGATTATTATTGAGGTTTCAACATTGGGAGCACCAAAAACTCCAACATATGTTCAGCACTCGGTGATAACCTTCATCACTCAGGGTTAATAATTAAGTACAAACCGGTTACTTCTCCCCTCAGGAATCAGTATAAAGTATGTCTATGAAGTGATATCACAAGAAGAGATTCCACTTCCAGCTTTACATGATGGATTTTCCTTTTCTTGTTTGCAGGTTTCCCAGTGATTGTACCAGAGAGGTTAGAGATTAAGTCAGAGAGCGAAGAGCTGAACACTGAGGATCATCTAACCACAATGAAGAGTGAAATGGTTACATTTCCGGTCGATGGTGAGTACCTCCTCATACTTTTATGTAGATTAAGGTTATCTAGTACCAGGTAGTTTGGTCACCTTTCGGGAATATTCAGGGTTAATTACCTCTCATTGGAAGTCCTTAGATATGCTGGGTGTTCTAGAACAACCCACATGCAGCAGAGGTAGAGGAGCAATATGGCTCTCTCTCAAATAAGTATTACGGTTGGAAATGCAGAGTTATGGGTCTCTGACCATCAATGGATGGGATGTAGTGGATTTGGGAAAACTCGCAAATTTGCATGGGATTTTGTGCATTTGGGAAGACTCCACGACCCAGGCTTACTGGCACTCTACTACGCTGCTCTCTCCATCCCACGACCATTGGCTTACGGACTTTACCTTTCTATGCTGGAGTTGGCAAGTACGGTACCCATTCTATTTTAGTTTCCAGGACTACCTGCGCTACTTCCACACACTGGCTGTGCCCCCGTTTACTGCTAGTTGTGTGGTATTACTCCTTTCCACCTCAGTCCCTGGGTCTCGTCTGGCTTGTGGGTAGGCCGAGCGTTACATGTTGCTGGGGAGAACAGGATAGGCTTCTGGGGTACATCATGGGTCTCTATCTCTGACAGTACAGAGCCTCCATCTGCTGCAGGCTCCAGATGTATGAAGGCACTCTCCTGCAAAAGAACTACTCCACTCCCCCCAGAAAGATTGCACACTAGGCTGGAGTATATTAAACTGGAACTTCTTCATTCTCTTGCTTCCTCACAGTATAACATAGGCTTCTGCCCAATACAGCTCACACACAGGTGTTCAACCTCTGGATGGTCCCTGGATCTACACTCCAGACCAAGGGCATCTGAGGCAGTCCTTACTCTTCCCTAGTCCTCTAGTAGAATCAGGGGAATGGTTTCACACACTCTCCCCCGAGGGGAAGAGGAACAGAAGGTGTCAATGCACAGACACTGCTGTGTGTTAGCAGCTTCTCTCAAGCGGGGAGAGGCACTGCTAAATGTAGTAGTGCAGCCCCTTAAGTACAAGGGAAGAAGGTACCAGGTCTGAACCCAGGGTTGGGCAGAACACATGCCTAGTCCCACATCCTCCTCTGTCACTCAAGGGAGCTGCTTCTGTGTGGAAAACCCAGGATTGGTCCTGTCATTGCCTGCACTGTTACAAGGACGTGTCTGACAGGGAGGGCAGACTGGTAGCCAAAACCAGGCATGGGTACACTTTTTTTTTATATATGAATTTGCGAAGTTTAGCTAAGTGTCTGTACTGAAACAAATAAATAGATGGGGTCATGTTAAAAAGGCTAAGGGGCCGATTGCTTTTTTGCACTAAGCTCCGATGGCTTTAAGAGCGCAAAGTGCTCAGCCCCCTAACACATACAGTATAGTAATGGGCAAAATTATTATTATCCACATATGGATAGTAATGCATTTACCCATTTCAAATACAATAATCACAATAAATAAAATAAATACATAATGCACTCAACCTTGCCCGGCTGCCACGATGAAGGCCGTCCTCATCCTCACCCCGTCCCTGCTCTCTGGTGCTGAAAAACATACACAAGAATAAAAAGAGCCAATTTAATGTTCCCTAACCCCTTAATCACCTAAGCGGTTATTAACCGCTATAGTAATTAAGGGGTTAAACCAGCCTCCCCCACTACCCACCCGGGAGGCCTACCCACCCACCCTTGAGGACAATACCCCCTTCCCCACCCCCACTACCCACAATAAAAACAATACACAGAATAGCCCCACAATAAACATTCATATTTAAAGCTGCAGTTCAGTCAATATCCTGCATGTGTGTTTTTTTTTTAATAAATCATTTCTGTAGTAAGAAAAAATACATTTAGCATTTTCTGTTTTTAAAAAAACAACTTTGAAAAACCAATTTGCTTGTATTCTATTTTAATAGCCATTTGCTAAGGCACTGCCCCTTCATGTCCTGTCACAAGCCCTGGCACACCCCTTTGTCAGCCCTGCCCTCCCTTTAGCACATGTCAGTGCAGGAGTGCTCATGAATATTCATGAGCTTCCACTGACGGACTGAAGCAGAATATAAACAGATCCCTTCACTAATTATGTCACCAAATTTCACCGATCAATACATGGAGAACGAATTGACCTGCAGCTATACAGTTCTTTAGGTAATTAGAGATTGCCCACATGAAATTATTGAAGTACAAAAATAAATAAAAAAAAGACTGAACTGCAGCTTTAATAAACATTAAGACATAACCCACCCACCCACTGTACCCCCATAAAAACATTATTTATTATTTTACATACAGGATTCATACCCCAGACATACAGTAGTCCCCGGTGGTCTCGACGGGTGTTCGCAGGCCCAGAGTGCACCAGAGGGGGGTGCCCACAGGGTCTGGGGGTCTCGGGGTGGTCCCCGCCAGGCGCCATGGGCCTCCAGGTGCTCCCTGGGGTCACCATGGGCCCCACATGGGGTCAACGGGTGGGCCCGTGGGTGTCTGGGGGTCCCCGGGTCAGCCCCACAGGTGTCGGGGCCCTTGGGTGGTTCCCACGGGGTCTGGGGCCCTCAGTGGTCACTACGGGTCCGCGGGGCTCCCACAGCTGTGGGGCCCCCGGTTCTACCCTGCAGGTGTCCCCCGTGGGTGGGTCCGCAGGTGGTACCCGTGGGCGTCCGTGAGTCCACAGGTGGTCTCCAGAGGTCCCCGCAGACCTAAGGAACCATCCCTGTATGTAAAAAAAAGAAACATGTCATATACATTTAAATAAATTAATACCCCCCCCCACCCTACCACCAAACACGTACAGTAATGGGCAAAATAACGATTATCCACACATGGATAATAAATTATTTGGCCATTATTAAACACATTAAAGGTATAAATAAATTTTAAAAAATACAGTTCTACTTATCACAGCAATATGAATGCCGTCCGACAGCCACCAACGTCCCTGTCCTCCTCCGTTGCCAGAAAAATACATTAGAATGTATTTGCAATGTCTTTAAACCCCTTAATTATTTTTGCAGGTTATTAACTGCTAAAGTGATTAAGTGGTTAACCCACACTGCCCGATACCCACGCACGAGGCCTAACCACCCTCCCCAGGCAAGTGCCCCCACCCTTTTATTTGTACATTGGCTTCATCATGCCTGTGTGTGTGTGTGTGTATGTATATGTGTATATATATATGAGTATATATGTATATATGTGTATATATATATATATATATATATATATATATCTCAAATAAAAAGATCACTTGTGAGCACATTCACATGTCTTAGGCAGGTCTGTAACCCTGCCTATCACCATTATCCCCAGCATATAGTGCTTCCATTGCAGCAAGGGATTCTGGGAAATTACATGCAAATGAGCACACAATGTATCACCTTTTATCCGAAAAACCATTGTTACATGGAGCCCATATAAGCTAATGCTCACTGTTAACACAGCTTTAAAGCACAGCATGGGAATCAGATGCAAAGCCAGAGAAACCATTCACAGACATGTTTCAACCTTAATGGGTATCATCAGTGTTGAGTTGGTTGTACTGCTGGCTTTGCATTTTCAAGGCTGTAGGGTTTACCATCACGTTTTAAGTTATGATGGGTGAAAAAAATATTGCTATGTGCAATACGTCGGAGGTTTCTTGTTGCCTTTTTCACCCACCATAGCTTAAAACGTGGTATGTATGTATGTATGTATGTATGTATGTATGTATGTATGTATGTATGTATATTTAGCTCATGATTAGCCAATATACAAATAAATGGTTAAGGATTACCAAAACATAAACAAATAAAATCAGCACATCTGAATATCAAATCACATTGCATCTCAAAATATTGCAAAACAAAATAAATCTCATCACCCAAGAAAGCACAGCACCTAGCCAAATAAGTGTAATGGATTTTCTGGACCGGCCTGACCAACCCAATCTCATATTGGCCCCTATGGTCTAACCAGTCCCCATTACAGTGTGATGTCTGGTGGTGCACCTGTTGGCAACAGGACTCCTGAGTCTCCCGCATGATGGTGTGTGGGGATTTGCCAACCCAGACAGGCAGCTGAGGTAGTGTGCTTGAGTCCTACCTAGATCCAGTGCAGCGCCTCCACCTCATCAGGATCCCTTCGGTCACTCGGGGATGGTCCTGGTGAGGAACTCCTCTGTGGTGCCCCTCTCTGTGCAATAACTCCACACTTGCACACGAGAGTGTTGTTAATAAGGAACATCTTTATTTGTACGGTGGGCCAGCTGCCCTCCATAATGGATGTGATTAGCCCTCCATTGTTCACCGTACTTCCCTTTGAAAGGTATGTCCTCCTAATGTAGGGATTCACTATCCCCGCAGGGATACTTCACCTTTGCCAGGTCCCTGGTCACAGTCTCATTATTGGCAACTTAGTACAGAATCACTCTGTTCTCCTTCCAGGTATATTACCTAAACCTCCAACAGCTTAGCAACCACTTCTCAACTACTTTTGATCAGTGCTGTGCCTTATGTATCCTCTGGGGGCTGACACAACTCTGACATCACTAACCATGGAGTCAGAGCCTGTGGCCACTCCCATCCATACATAGGGCACCTCACCAGGGTGTGAGGGCAAACCTCCATAATTACTGCTGGCATGCCCATAACTTACCAGGCCTTACTGTCAGCAGGAGAGATGACTGCAGCCATTTTACAGCATGGTTACATTAGTATATACCAAATGCCAATCAAACAATTTAATTGTACAGTGTGTACATGATGCATAATGCATCATGTAACACAATGCCAAATCAATGTTCAAAATAAAAGAAACAATTATAAACAAGATACCATGCAATCTGATAATGTATATTAGACAGAGGGGACTCCATTTTGATATTATAACCATTTTGTACTAACGCCGCCATCTTGTTGTTTACTGAATTTTAACCTAGTTAATATTGGCTGATTTCCTAGACTATGGTCAGATCAGAGTCCCTTAATAAAAGCAGGAAGTCTAGCCACATATGCAAGATTAACATGTGTGCTATCTCAGCAATTAAAGCAAAAATATATGGCTAAAATCTCTTGACCTCTAAGAACTAGAGTTCTTTTTTAACTGTTTATGTGCGCAGGAGTATATACTGTATAACTTTTTTCCTTTCTGCATACACAGGGGAATTGAAGATTCCCTGCTTGATACTCTAGCAGCAGGCGTCACTTCCTCCTATATAGTGAGTATAATACCAACTCTACCATTGTTACAAGTCCGTCCAGCGCCATCTTTTATTCCACGTTGGTATTGAGTTGAGGTATGTTCATCTCTACCTTGATCACACCGTCGATCGGCTAAATCTGGCTACTGAGGCCCCATACGGTCATGGTCTCTCTGCCGACTTCAGCGGTAGATGCTGCAGATGACGGTCGTAGAAGGATCAGTAGACAATGGTTACCTGAGACCCGGTGTCCAATAGAGCCGAAGCGTAATTTTTTTATATTAGTACTCAGATCAGTGCTGTGGGGCCAATTCGACTGGAGAGGTCAGCTGGGAGCTCCTTCTCAGGACTGGCAGGTGCCGCACTTCTCCGGTCGTCGGGCGACTGAACCTCTGTGTGAGTAACGAAAGTCAAGGACACTGACTCTTAGTAGTTACCTTCTGACGGCAGTTTCTCCTTATACATGCCTCTCCCCCGCACTCATAGCAGTGATGGTACATTCGAGTCCTGGACTGAAAAGAACCAGGCTTCGGGATGCTTGAGCAGGCGTTGGGAGAGTCTGTCGGGGCGGTTCTGGAGTACTTGCTGCTGTGGGGTCTTTCCTGCCAACTGCCCCCTTCGCGGAGCTGGCCATGTCTGCCCATGGCTTAGGGCAGGGGTGGGGAACCTTTTTTCTGCCAACGGCCATTTGGATATTTATAACATCGTTCGCGGGCCATACAGACAGGCAGGCACACGGCAGGCATGTAGGCACACAGAACCCCACCCACCTACCTCTGGTAGTTGCTGCTGCTGCTGGGGGGATCGTGTAGGGCGGATGCTGAGGTAAGTGCGAGGGGGAACTGCTGGAGAAGCATGGGGGAAGTGCGGGGGGAGTGCGGGGAAGTACGGTGGCTGCTGAGGCTAGTACGGTGACTGCTAGGGATCGCGTAGGGCTGCTGGCGCCTCACACCACCTCCTCCCGATCGGGCGCGCGGAGGCCATTTTTTTAAAAATTAGTGCGACCCCGGTTATAGCAGTTGTCTTAGCAGGGCCAGACCAAATGATTTTGAGGGCCTTATACGGCCCTCGGGCCTGACGTTCCCCACCCCTGGCTTAGGGCCTGGAGCCTGGGTGGGGGTATGGAACCGCAGGATAACCTCTTGATCTTACACTTGATCCATTAAGTCTTCAATGTTAGGAGGAGTCTCCATAGAAATGGTGCAGCTGATCCTAGGAGAAATCGGGTGTGTAGGCAATGCTCCCCGCAGAAAATGTTTGGTTCGGAAGTCATCTAGATCAGACACTCGAATGCCTTCTTTGAGATCAGGGTCCAATGTGCCAATTGAAGCCGTCGAAGGAACGCCGATAATTCTTCCCCTCATCTTGTTTGAGGGTGTGGAACTGGGCCAGTAAAGCAATGGCATTGTCCTTAGTGCCATAAGCTATAGTTAAGGCCAGGATCAGGGCTTGGGCATTGGCCTCCGCATGACACTCACGGTACAACCAAACTATAGTGGTGGCCGGAGGCCGCAGGCATGCCACGATCCACTGCCTCTTGACTGCATCAGAGCAGGACCATTCTTGCAACACTTGTACCGCATTGTCTCTCCACTCCTCAAACTCTTCTTCTCCCAACAGCATAAGCCACACGCCAGAGAAAGCCTTCAGCTTTAGGTAGTGGTGGGCTTGTGATGACTGCGCAAGTTTGTCAGCCAGTAGTTGTGTTGACTCTCCGAACGCAGGTTCTCCCTCAGAGCCAGATCGTCTGCTTTGCCGGGACTTTATGCTAGCCTCACTCTTGCAGGGGCCTCCTGGGGAAGGGGGAAGGTCAGTTCCTACATCCAAGTTAGGGACTGGCCCTGGGCTAGGGTCCTCCATTTTGACTATCAGTGCGAGGTAGATAATAGGACACTCACTGGGTAGGGCTTATGACCCACCCTCCTCGCTTAAATCACAATGGGCATTAACTAGGACCATGCCCCAGGTAGAAGTGGGGTCCCACTTTTGGCCATGGGGCTGAGCTGTGGCTAACCCTGGCAAACCCCACTGAGCTAGGCACACGTTGTATGAATGGATATTGGCCAGGACATGGCCGACGGCCACACGTGACAGGGAGGTACCTGGAACTCCATGGCCCAATGGTGGACCTCCTGTCTTGACGGTACAAATATGGTAATACTTTTGGTTTCATTTGGTTTCATTTTGGTTCCAGGCACCTGAGGTCTGAATCTGAGCAGCGCCTCCAAATGTAACACTCCTTCCCTACCCCTAAGGGAAAATGCAGGTGTTATGCGCTACAGTGCTATCTGTTTGCTTACAGGGGACTAAGCCTCCGCATATGGGGAATCTTGGGTGAATGAGTGCAGCGCCTCCACTCGCGACCCAGCGTTGGCGGGATTGCTCCTTATGGGAACCGGTATACCTATGCCGTATACCTAGAAATCAAACTCACACAGGTTATGCAATACGTCTTTACTGTGATCCCACAGTATAGCAACAGACACCAATGTGCAAACAGCAATGCAATACAAACACAATAACAACAGTGCAATAATAGTCCTGGGTTAACTAACCCCAATAGTACCTAGGGTGCTCGGGCACCTGTAACCCAGTGTCTAGCGAGCAATCCTTCCCAGTGGATGTTAGGGCAGCACTACCCTCTCCCCTTGCATTGGTGCACAGTACCTTCCTGGCTTAAGGTCCAGCCAGGCCATGCTTCCCAGCGAGGGCAAGAACAGCAAAAGGGTCTGTAAATTTATCCTCTACTCAAACGTTAGTAGGGATCGTCCCCTTCAACTCGGAAGATCCTCCCGGGAGGCCAAAACCCCTCTAAGGTGCTGGACAGGAAAAGTCAAACTTTCGGGAGAGAAGTAAACGAGTCAGAGACGAATGCTCTTTGTCAATTACTTCACTCTGTTTATTATTAGTTACAATCAGGTTTATATAGCCGAGCGAGGGTGTATACGTGCAAAAGATTACTTCCCATATTTTGACATTACGTTATTTATCTGAAAAGTTACAATACTTTGTCCTTGACCAAAGCCATATATTCTTACTTGAAATGCTGAGATAGCACATATGTTGGACTTGCATACGTGGCTTGGACTTCCTGTTTTTATTGAGGCACTCTTTATCTGACCATGTTCTGGGAGTTCAGCCAACATAATTGGGTTATAAAGGCAGTAAACAACAAAATGGCGACATTAGTATAAAATGGCTCTATCAGACAAAATGGAGTCCCCTCTTGAAATATACATTATCAGTGTCCCCACATTGCAGGATCTCCAACACAAGCCCCTGACACCTTAAGGTTCTTTCTTGGGGCCTCATGGAAATGTTACTCTCTCTCTCTCTCCATTGCAATCCCCTACCTCCTGGCCCACACCTAATATCATTATACACCCTGGATTACTCAAAATCCTTGCACTATCTGCTGAATGTTGGTGGAGAACTCTGAAAACCAGCACACAAACCACCGCTTACTCTAATGGCAAACATCACAAATTTACAACTTGCAAACAACTACTCAAATTTCTACTCATACTGTTACTCTCTATAGCGGTTGATAGTGAACTTAACCCAGGCCTTCCCTTTTCAACTCTGTCCCATACAACATAGACCTTTTTGGAATTTGAAGGGGGTACTCTGTCGCCCATATAAATATCCAGAGCCTGTTGCCCAAACTGGATGTACTAAGGGCATGGTGCCTTATGCATAAATCCAAAGCCATCGTTCTCACAGAAACATGGCTAACCCTAAAACCCTCGATGCAAATATTGCCATTCACGGATACTCCATTTCTAGGAAAGATAGGACAAAGAGAGGAGGAAGGGTGTTATTTTATATTGCAGACAACTTACAATTTACGCTGTTAAATTGCCCCCCAAGCCCACCCTCTTTTGAAATCCTAGTTGGCAAAAATCTGTCTCCCCTTTTCTAATCCCGTCTTGGTTGCTTTCATCTACCGCCCCCCTAAAGCCCCTCTCAGTTCCTGACTGATATGACCAGTTTCTTGGCTTAATTTCCTCTCTGAATGAGAAGAGTGAGCTGCCAGTTCTTGGGGATTTCAATTACAATTGGCTCAACCCTCAAAACAAAATCCAGATACAACTCAAGTCACTTAACCTAACACAACTCATTTCCCAACCCACATGGACAAACTGTCACGCCTGCATGCCCGCAGACCTGGCTAGACCCCAGTACTGAGGTGGGAACGGTATGATACCACACACCCACAGTAGTGGGAGCAAGCCCGGAGTGTGGTATAGCGTTGCTGGGCCTGTTGGAAGAGTGTTAGTATATACTTGAAACGCTTGGGGATGTCCGTAAGAATAGTCGTGTCCGTGTGCCAATGTTCAGGCGTCCAGAGGGTAGAATCGTCAGAGTATAAGCCAGGTCCTAGGAAGCCAGAGGTAAGCGAAGTGGTATGCGTAGCAGGGTTCAGAGGGATACCAGAGAGCAGAGTAGTCCAGGACAAGCAGGGGTCAAAGCCAGGGAAATCCAAGATAACACAGGAGCAGGAAACAACAGGAACACAGAGGGAGCACAGCATAGGTCAGGTACACACAGGGAAACAGGAACTATGCAGAGTGGGGAAGAAGTGGACAGACAGGGATTATAAAGGAGGTCATACCAATGGGAGAGAGGAGAGTAGTAGAGAGAGAAGTGGGAGATGACAGGGAGAGAAGAGGAGGAGACAGAAGGGGCAGTCAGGGGAATGGCCTGTAGGGCTTGGGAGGCGGAGACATGGGGAACAGGATAAGAAGAGCATGTGCACGCGCCCTCTGTAAGATGGGGATGCGCGCGCACAGGTTGCAACACAGACGGACCGAGGGGAGGACGCAGGAGGGGCACAGAGCCCAGAGGAGAGGCGTGTGCGCGCGCCCTCCGTGGGCTGAGAGCGTACGCACCGGACGCGTCACCAGGTGCGCGGAACACCACGCCGCGGGCACCACGCAGGGAGGAGGCAACGGGACGGACGCCACCACTGGGGAAGGTAATGCGGGCACCGCGAAAGCGAGGGAGCGGGGAGGCTCGCAGCAGGGACTCGGGGACCGCGTGGGTATGCCAGACCTGCAGGGAACGCGCTGCGGCAAAGTTAGAGGGGTAGAAGACAAAGGAGAGGAGTGGGAAGGAGGAGAAGGGGCAATAGGAGATGGGAGAGAGGGACAAGGAGGGGAAGAAATCTCCTGAGTCGTCACACAAAGCTGAAATCTCACAACCATTCCTTGCTAGACTGGATTCTCTCCTCTAGTCTTTAGTTTACATCCCTAACTCCCTTTACTAGTTTTTAATACTTGGGCATATGGTTTGACTCCCATTTAACATTTGGGATGCATATTGGCATAGGTTTTGGATTTCAGGGTATCAAATTAGGTGTACTTTACAGGAACAAATCCTCCCTAAGTCTGCTGGTCAGAAAGCGTATTACACAGCAGATGCTAATGCTAATGCCAATTATCAACTATGTGGAGTATACTGTATGGCTTGGCACTCCAAACCCACTTTAACAAACTTGATACCCTCTACAATTCAATATGCTGTTTTGTTCTCCAATGCAACTACAACACACATCACTGCAAAATGCTCAAAGAACTAGATTGGCCATCACTTGAGTCTAGGCACAAAGTTAATCTTTCCTGTCTTGCCTTCAAATACTTTCTGGGCAAGCTACCCGTCTATCTGAACAAGCTCCTCACCACATGCAGCACTTATCTGAGATCTGACTCCAAAAGAATGTTCATGATCCCAAGGTTCAGCAAAGTATCCGGCTGCTCCTACTTGTCTTACCGTGCACCCCAAAACTGAAACAATCATCGGAGACTCTCACAGCCACCACAAGTCTAAGTTCTTTAAAAACTAAACTAAAGCTATCTCACATTTGATTCAGGTCTGTAACTGTTACATACGCCTATAATATATATTATCCCTAACTGTGCATGCAATGTCTTGTATATATTGTGTACCCTGTTCACTTATGTAACTGTATTTGTCATCATAACTCTATGCCCAGGACATAATTGGAAACGAGAGGTAACGCTCAATGTATTACTTCCTGGTAAAACATTTTATAAATAATTAATAAATGAAAATTTCCCTTGGAGTAAATCACATTCATGGTGACGGAACTGCAGTCACAGAAGTGACGTCACTGCTGGCAGAAGAGGTCATCAGTGTTGCCAGCTCGGCGCGCATGCGAAGGCCTCCCGCGCACGGTACGAATGCACAAGAGACGTTGCCACTGGCTCGGCGCAGTAAGTGCGGGCGCGCACAGACACCGCACAGGCACAGATTCAGCGCACACAGAGACACAGACACACAGAGATACACAGAAACACGAGGAAGTCACAGTTACTATACATATAGAAGTGCAAATAGGTAAAAACCTGGCGGGGGGGGGGGGGTATGTGCTGCGCACGCACGTTCTAAGTCAAACTTCTTTGTGTCTTTGTTTTTTTGTCACTGAAATTTTTTGAATTTTAATTAAAAACATCAACATCACAAATTCAATTTCTTTGACAAAACAGTGACACTTAAAATGCGCGTGCTCAACACACGCACACACACACTATTTTAAAGCATATTTTTTTTCTTGGCTTTCTTATATGTGCTTTGGTGATCTGGTCCTGTATTATGTACTTTGTAGACATGTAGATCAGCAAAAGCAACATCTGATTGGTACTCACTGCTGTGCTGTCTCATCCCATGAATGCGATTGTTGCACCCCACTCACACAGACTGACATCTTATTGCATACAAAAGAAGCAATATTGCGGGAAGCAGCACCTTTGTCCGATTTCCTCCTATGCAGTGTGATGTCTGTTTGCAATTTGTCACATGCTCTTTTTGCTTTCGTGAATCTGATGACAGATATAATTACACAATAAAAAACATAATAAAACACAATACAGCACAGTATATCTGTTTTTAACCATTTATTTACCAGTAGGTATTTTAATTGGATGGGTTTATCACCACCAAGACTACCGTAGATCTTTGTTATTAGGCCTTTTTGGTAGATGCCTTTGCTATTTAGCACCTCGAACTCTAACATAGAGGGGAACTCCAACCTTAGGGATAATTTTTGAAGAAAATGCCTAATTTGGAGATACTTAAATAAATTTAGATCTGGTATCTCATATTTAGCTCGAAGCTCCTGAAAGCTCAATAGTTTACCGTTATTTAACAGGTCAGCAATTACCCTGATACCCCTTGCTTTCAATTGATTGAATTGATTAGAATCGCAACCTGGGGGGAACTCCGGGTTGTCAAACAGTGGAGTAAGCTGTGAGACGGGGGATAGCAAGCCGAATTTATTTTTGTTTTGTGTCCAAATCTCCCACGTATGTCTCATCGCTTCGAGTTCTATTTTCTTTGACTGTGTATCTCTTCTCTCACCAGCCCACAAACCTATTGGCAGAGAAGGCGTTTTCGCATAGTACGTTTCAATAGACAACCAGCAAGTCTGGGTCGGGTCGGTGTTCCAAACCACCACTTGCCTTAACTGGGCTGCTTGGTAGTACTTGAGAACATTCGGAACACCCATCCCCCCCCCCTCCCCTCCTCTCCTCGAGGTTATCATGACCATTCTGGCCACCCTGGGTCTTTTGCCTTGCCATATAAAGTGGAAAATTTTGTTTTGCAGGTTTTTCAATCCAGGCACTGGAATGCGGACCAGGAGGGTCTGGAAGTAGTATAGGAGCCTCAGGAGGACATTCATTTTTACTGATATCATTCTGCCAATCCAGGATATCTGGTGTCCTTCCCATTTGACCAGGTCCTTTTTAATATTTTCAAATAGAGGGGGATAGTTTTTCTGATATAGGGAGTGGTAGAATCTGGTCATGTTAATTCCCAGATACTTGACATGTGTGGGACACCACTTATAATAAAAATGTAGTTTTAATAATTTCAGTTCTTGGTCTCACAAGGTCAGATTTAATGCTTCGGATTTATCGGAATTAATTTTATACCCTGAGATTACTCCAAAGTCAGAGAGTGCCTGTTGGAGATTGGGTAGTGAGGTTTGAGGGTTCTCCAAGGTTAATATTATATCATCTGCGAATAGTGAGATTTTGTAATTTGACTTCCCTATTGTTAAGTAATGCAGAGGTTTAATGGGAAGCCACTGTAAGGACCTCAGGAGAAGTACAGCAGAGACAGACCAAAAAGAAAGGGATATTATTCAAACCACAGTGTATTTTTTTGTTTTGTTTTTATGAACGTAATAAATTAAGTATAGAGTTGGGATGAGGGAAGGCCAGAGAGGTTAAAGTTGCAATAGTGGAGATATGAGGGTATGCATGAGCATTTTAGAAAAGGGCAGATTGTGGAAACATAGCGGAGGGAATAATGGCAATATTTACAACAGCCTGAATGTGAGAAGGGAATGGAAGAGTCATATATTACACCAAGGCTGCATTTTTGCCAAATTAGGATTAATAATCATTTTTATGTGTCATTTTTTGACTGAGACAATGTGGAGCAATTGGGGCTGGTTTAGGTGCCTATGTAGACTTCTCCAACCTATCTTTACATTATAGATTTGTCTGGTTGGGTTGATATCATGTACACTTAGATAATCGGTACAGTAATAAATAATTATATAATGTGTTCAAAATGAATTTATTATGAGAGCTGCCAGAAAGAAATGTCAAGTCTCTAGGACCACAACCAGTCATTGGGGGACCACTGGATGTCCAGGGCCACAATTTTAAGGCCTTGAGTATAGATTGAAGAGAACATATTTTTAATTTAGTAGCAATAAAGTAAATTATGCAGAGTATTTTGGAATGGTAATTTGTTTTCAGTCATTTATTTACAGATTTGAAAACATTTGAGTTCTGTCTTTTTTGTTTCCTTCTGTTAGAGAACTACCTGAATGAGGGGCAAAACTGGAGCTCTGATATGTCCAGAAGCGGGTTAACTCCTAGCAGCCTAGAAGTGCCAACAAAACATGATTCCTGCCACATGTTGGATACGTGCCAAGAACCAGTGCCCAATGATGTTGAATTTACCGGCCGTGTACAGCACATAGTACAAACTGGGTCTAAGTATGGGTCAAGCAGAAGATATGAGAGAGATGGCCAGCTTTTTGTCTGTTGTGAGTGTGGTAAAGGCTTCTCATTAGATAGGGAATTTCTCACCCACGTTTGTGCCCACACTAGGGAGAAACCCTTTACATGTACAGACTGTGGAAAAAGCTTTTCACTGAAGGGGAATCTCCTTTCACACCAGAGTATTCACAAAGGAGACAAACCTTTTAATTGTACAGAGTGTGGGAAACGGTTCCGTACTAAGAGGTACCTTCTCGATCACCAGAGGATTCATACAGGGGTGAAACCATTCACATGTACAGAGTGCGGAAAAAGCTTTTCACATAAGTGCAACCTCCTCGCACATGAGAGGATTCATACAGAGGAGAAACCGTTCACATGTACAGAGTGCGGAAAAAGCTTTTCACATAAGAGCAACCTCCTCACACATGAGAGGATTCATACAGGGGTGAAACCGTTCACATGTACAGTGTGTGGAAAAAACTTTTCACTGAAGAGTAGTCTCCTTTCACACCAGAGTATTCACACAGCGGACAAACCTTTTAATTGTACAGAGTGTGGAAAAAGCTTTTCATGGAAGAGCAACCTCCTCACACATGTGAGGATTCACACAGGGGAGAAACCGTTCACATGTACAGAGTGCGGAAAAAGCTTTTCATGCAAGCGCAACCTCCTCACACATGAGAGGATTCACACAGGGAAGAAACCGTTCACATGTACAGTGTGCGCAAAAAGCTTTTCACTTGAGAGCAACCTCCTTGCACATGAGAGGATTCATTCAGGGAAGAAACCTTTTACATGTGCAGAGTGTGGGAGAAGCTTTTCATGGGAAAGCCACTTCCTCATACATGAGAGGATTCACACAGGGGAGAGACCGTTCACATGTACAGAGTGTGGGAGAAGCTTTTCACTGAAGGGGAATCTCCTTTCACACCAGAGTATTCACGCAGCAGACAACCCTTTTAATTGTACAGAGTGTGGGAAACAGTTCAGTAGTAAGAGGTACCTTCTCAATCACCAGAGGATTCACACAGGGGAGAAACCTTTCACATGCAGAGAGTGAGGAAAAAGCTTTTCACAGAAGAGCAATCTCCTCACACATGAGAGGATTCACAAAGGGGAGAAACCGGTCTCATGTACAGAGTATGGGAAACAATTCAGTATTAAGAACAATCTGCTTTATCACCAGAAGATTCACACAAGGAAGAAATCTTTCACATGTACAGAGTGTGGAAAAAGCTTTTCATGGAAAAGCAAGTTCCTCATACATGAGAGGATTCACACAGGGGAGAGACCGTTCACATGTACAGAGTGTGGCAAAAGCTTTTCACTGAAGGGGAATCTCCTTTCACACCAGAGTATTCACACAGGAGACAAACCTTTTTATTGTACAGAGTGTGGGAAACAGTTCAGTACTAAGAGGTGCCTTCTCGATCACAAGAGTATTCATACAGGGAAGAAACTATTCACATGTGCTGAGTGTGGGAAGCTGTTCACTACTAAGCGGTGCCTTCTCGATCACCAGAGTATTCATACAGGGGAGAAACTTTTCACATGCACAGAGTGTGGAAAAAGCTTTTCACAGAACAGCAACCTGCTCACACATAAGAGGATTCACACGGGGAGAAACCGTTCACATGTAGAGAGTGGGAAACCATTCTGTATTATGAACAATCTCCTTTATCACCAGAAGATTGATACAGAGCAGAAACCTTTCACAGTGTGGGAAAAGCTTTTCTCTTAATTGCAACTCGCTCACACATCAGATGATTCATACAGGTACTAAATGTATACAGGTGATACATTTGCTTTTTCAGATTAGTGTTGGGCAACATACTGGTAGCATAGTAATGTCGTGCTAATAAAAGTGGTTGGTAACTCGATACGTACCATTATTTATTACCATGATATTTATATATGCTGACTGTAGAGAACCGAGTCGGGGTGTGTCTTTCAGAGAGAGGAGGGGGTGGGTCTCCAGAGAGAGTTGTGAATTTAGTTCTGGAATATAGAGAAAGGAGTGGGGGTAGCTCTAGCAGAGGAGTGAGGGCAGGTCTGGCACAGAGCGAGAATTGGGTGGGTCTTACAGAGCAAAGTGGGGGCTGGTCTTGCAGAGAAGAGTGGGGGCGGGTCTGACAGAGAGAGGAGTGGGACTGAGTCTTGAAGAGAGAACATTTGGGGTAGGTCTGGCAGAGTACAAGGGGGGTGGATCAGGCAACAGGTGGATTGGGATGGGTCGTACAGATAGAGCAGTGTGCTGTCTGCTCGGCCAGAGAGAGGAGGATGAAGATCTGACAGCGAGGAGTAGGCCAGGTTTGGCAGAGAGATGGGTGGTTGACAGTCTGGCAGAGAGGAGTGGTGGGTCTGACAGAGCGAGCAAGAAGTAGGGGCAGGTCTGACAAAGAAGTTGGGGCAGGTGTGGAAATGAGAAAGTAGTAGGGGTGGGTATGGTAAAGCGAAGTGGGGGTGGGAGAGTCTAACAGAATTCTGGGGAATACATATATCCAATTGAAAAGTGACCTTACAAATCAATTCTCTAATGAGTTACGAGAGCTACTCATAACGTGAAAAGATATCAGGATCTTAAAGGAAAAATAATTTACATATCTATTAATGGAGAAGCCGAAACTCACAATATTCTATTTCATACCTAAGATCCATAAAAATTTGACAAATCCTCCTGGAAGAACAATAATATCTGGTATAAACTCCCTAACCTCCAATCAGAGTAGATTGATGTTTACCTACACAAATACGTTACGTCCCAGAAATCATACTTAAAAGATGCTACTGGTGTATTAATTACGTTGGATAATTACAAATGGGAGGAAGGAATGATACTGGCTACATGTGATGTGACATCTCTACACTTCCATAGGACATGAACAGGGGTGTAGAGCCATGAAACATGTATTATACTGTACAAAGATGTTGAAATAAGGAAATAGAATACGGGGAGCTCAAGAGAAAAGAATACAAATAATGATCAGTGACAGTTTTGCACCAATTAAATCAAATGAAAAATAACTCAGGGTGGTGGGAGTGTGTAATATTTTTTTAATTTTTTGCTGTACTCACCCAGCCATGTGTGAGACTAACTTACAAAGTAGGTTCTTTGTACACTGGAGTGTCTCCTTCCTTCAGCTATAGAGTTGTCCTGTTCATTCTCTTCTGTGTATAGTTGTCCTGTTATTTCTCTGTGTATAGTGTATTCACCAACACCCGGCGTCCTCATGATAGACCCAATAAGGTTGACAGATAGCCGCAAGGAAAGTATAAAAATGCAGTTTATTAATTTAAAATAAGAGTAACAAGTTACTCACATGTAAAAAGACACCTCTGGTACACGCAGTCGCTTCCAGACCCCTTTTCCTTGTGGGATTGTGGGCACAGAGCATGATAGAAATGGATTATAAATATCAATGCAAGATATGAAGACTTTCTTAAACAAATTAGTTCTTTTATATTTCTTTCCCTGGCTGAATTGGTAATCAACCATATATGTGGGTTGTTTTTTTTTTTCAGAGATTAGATTTCACCTTTGTCAGCATTAGAATGTATGCAATGTTAAAATTAATTTGTTTATACAGTTTAATTGATCTTACAAAATAGGTGAAAAGTTCTAATATTCATTCTATTTTTATATGGTCTATGCATTGTCTTGATGAATTGCATGTTTTTTTGTGATTACAAATCCTTTTGTTTTTATATCCTTATATGGTCTGAGATGTCATGAATCATGCATATAGACATTCTTTGATTTTGGGTCGGTTATAGGCTTAATAGGATGCATGAGGGTTAAGGTGATTGATTTATCTAAATCACAAATCCAACCAGAGCCCTTTTTTTGCATATAAATGTTCTTGGGGTTGTTCTGACAAATATCTCCAATCATGTCATGTGCATGAGGCTATAATTCTTTAGCTTAATGATTTGTTTTTATACCTTTTTATTTGTTAGTGACAGACAATTGCAAATGAGACAGAACAGTATGCAACAAATGTATTCGCTTCTTATGTTATTGTGATTCTGTAACTATTTGCAATTTGTTTGTCTTGTAAAGTGTTTGTGATTGTTTGAAATTAACTATGTGGGTGTTCAGGTGGACGTCAGAACCGGTGGCTGATTTGGTTTAGCTTGCTCTGACAGGGCATCACCAATTCACTTCCGGGTTCGCGTTACACTTAAATACTCTGAGCTGAGGTTACACACATAGGGACCTTGATAAAGCGCTTGCAGCGCGAAACATGTTGGCCCGTTTTTGCCTCGTTTTGATGGTCAATTAAATGTAATTTTGGAGTTACCTTCTCTACTTTGCCTTTGTTCGGGTGGTGCGACGCCTACTTTCTCTTACGAAGAGGGAAACTTTTTGGATCCACCAACTTAATACTCCGGTTCCCCTAGGACTCAATGTGGATATAGATTTGGGAGTGTTCCTTTCCTAATCCATTGTCAGCTAGGATTTGCGTCTTATCCGCAAGGGTAACAATATGGATACATCATCCAGTTCCACCAGTCCATTCCCCAATGTTTTACTAGGCTGCTTCCAAGTATACTAATTTTGGACTCTGTTTATGACATTGAGTTTCCCTTTCTGTTTTTAAGCATGTACACTATACTATACAGTAGGTATATTGTATCAACTCATGAAATACCTTTAATTGGTTTTCGGTAATTAATTTAATTAAGAATATCATGCTTAAACCAGAACACATTTAAATATGTTTACATCTCGGTTTCAAGATCTATTAGGCTTATTCTTTGCCTTCCAATACTTTTATATGACTAGACATATTGGCTACTACTATCCACTGTGACATGTCAGTTTGTATTTGTTCATTTGATTGATTTGATCTCTGTTTCCATTTTTACATGTTTCTATGAAGAAATCAAGGAAAAATAAATAATGTATTCTACGTCTCCTATGCAACTGTCCATTTTTATTTTTGATTTAAAACAACTAGGTAGATTTAGATTAGTAAGCTATCAAGAGTTATAGTCATACTATAGGATAATTCATTTATTATAATGAGCATAATTGTTTATTTTATGGTGTTATCATTGCATATTTATAGACTATGGTCTTTTTAGTTAATCTCTTCCATTTATTATTTGATGTATTAAATGTAATATTTGTGTATAATATGATGTTTCACATTGGATTTTGAGCATATATTGTGTAAACATTTCAGTGCTCGTGCCCCCATACTTTGCATCCTATTCTCCGCTAGATCACAGTGCAAGATGGGAGGTTCTAATTAGATTAAGGGTATTTACAGCTTGTGGGTGGAGATGAATAGTCCTGATGAAGTGGTTCTCGCAAAATGCGTAAAGTTTTGGAGCCTGTCGGTGATTGCAAAGGACGTAGAGAGAAACAACAGCAGTTCCCCCTTTCCTCTTAACAGCTGAAACCGAAAAACAGAAGTGACGGAAATGGACGTACGGACGCAACTGGTGCTCACAGAGCTGGTGGTGAGACTGCAGCCCACCCGGCTCCCGGGACTCCACTTTTGCATTACATGCCTGTCTTTATTCTCACTAATGTAAGTCATGAATTTGGAGGGTTTTTTGGTACAGTAAACAGTTCATTTTCTGTCTTCACTATTGTTGTGTCTCTGTCTTCCTGAGCACATCGGAACCACCCACAACATCACCTACCTTGAACTACAGAGTGCCACAGATTTTGATACTGTTTATTTACTTCTCCAGAATGTGAGTAGGACCATTGGAGGGCTTATCAATGTGACTTATGACTTGCTACCAACTGAACTGCTCTATTTAGTTCTCTTCTCATATGGTACAGTCCCCCGCTCTCCTTATTTTTGTAACGGTGCTCATCACAAACAGGATGGGACCGCAGGGCTGAGGTGGGGATGTTAAAGAACACTGACCAACAACCATGCAAACGCGTCCGGATTGCAGAGTCGTAGTCGTGTAGCTGGGTCAGGGTAGGAGAGGTCAGAATAGTCGTGGTCTAGGATAGAAGTTGGATGGTCGTTGTGCCTAGCCGAGGTCCAGGCATCAGAGAAGGTAGAGGTCCAGGTACAAGCTGAGGTCAGAGGTAAACAAAGACAAGGCAGAATGCAAAGTAACAACAGGATTCTTGCGGGAAGCACACAAAATAAACACTGGGTTTATGCTCAGCCAATTGCCTCAGGGCTGGCTGAGCATTTAAGGAGCAGGGAGCCAATGGGAAGGCTCCTCCAGGCTGTGAGTCACGCATAATTACAGGTAGGCTGTGTACTGATAGGCAGGGGTGGAGTGTATTACAGCTGTGGAGTAATTGGCAGCTCTAACCCCTTGAGTGCCCCTGGTATTGCGGCGCCGACGTAAAGTGGGAACAGTGATGTCCTCTGTTGCGTCATGGACCGTGAGGGCGGAGTCAAGCCTGGTCCTGGTAGGCGTACTGCGGCGCTTGCACGATGGGTCACCCAACGTGTCACGGGGCGGGACCGAGGTCCAATCCTCACCGTACCCCCCCACTTCAGGGATGACCAGGTGTCCCAGGGATTGCTTGGAGGGAAACTTGTGGTGAAAGGCCCGAACGAGCCTTGGAGCATGGCGTTGGTCCATTGGAATCCACAAACGCTCCTCGAGACCGAAGCCCCTCCAATGGACCAGGTACTGCAGCTTCCCTCTGGTGATCCTGGAGTCCATAATGGTCTGGACCACGAATTCCTGCTGACCTTCAACCAGGAGAGGCTCAGGAGGAGGCGTCGAAGCAGGGAACTGGGAATCCAGGATGAAGGACTTGAGGAGAGAGGTGTGGAAGACAGAAGGAATCCTCATGGAAGCTGGCAACCGTAGCCGGTAGGCCACCGGATTGACCTTCTCGATGACAGGAAATGGGCCAATAAATCGAGGTGCCAATTTTGCTGTAGGAACCTTCTGCCGGGCATACCTTTTGCCCTGAATTGTAGGTAGGTGCTTCACGGCGATGCCGGTCGGCCTGCTTCTGAATGGAGACTGCCTTTCTGAGATTCTCCTGAATCTTTCTCCATGATTCCTGAACATGCAGTATCCTTTTGTCCGCAGCTGGTACCGTGGATCCAGGTCCTGCAGTCGGAAGAGCTGAGTGGTGGAAGTCGAAGTTAGAAAGGAATGGTGAGTCCTGAGTCGACTCATTATGCAGATTGTTATGAGAGAATTCGGCCCACGGCAAGGGATCTACCCATTTGTCCTGGGTATCGGAAATGAAGCAGCGGATGAACTGTTCCAGTGATTGATTCATCCGCTCCGTCTGACCCTTAGTCCGAGGATGATAGCCGGAAGAAAAGTGAAGGGAGATCCCTTGTTGTTTGCAGAAGGCCCGCCAGAACTTTTAGATAAATTGTGAACCTCGATCTGACTCAATGACTTGGGTGTCACGGGAGACCAGGTTTATCAACACATTTATACTGGGATCATATGATTGAGCAAAGCAAGGAGGTCAAATAAATTGTAATTTATTTCATGAAAAGACATACCCACAATGTTCCACAATTGCTGTCAAAATACACTTACTGGGACGGGGGCAAACAAAATAATTTGTTTCCAGAACGAAATCTTGTAAAATAAAGTTGTAGGAGTAATTTCCCAGGAGCGGGAATTGCTCGCGAAATCCTTGGTCCGTTCTCAAATCTGCTGCTGCTGTAATGGCACTTGGAATCTTTATGAAACTTATGAAGCTTGATGAACCTTAAGATGAATCTGTTTCCTGATGGGTTGCGGGAATTCTTATAGGGTTCAGAACCCTATACCTAACAAGAGCAGCCAATCTCTCTGTGGGAATAACTTTTCCCACCTATCCCGGAGTTGTCAATACTTCAGAAACCTGGCATGGGTGGCTTCCTATTCCGCTAAGGGCATGCCCCAACCTTGCGTGTACTGACTGATATGTGTGGTTGTTTTCAAGTGCTGGTTGGTTAAAGTGTGTGCAGTTAGAACCAGAAGGAAAGGGAAGTACTGGGTATAGTAGTAGGGGTGGCTGTTTTTTGGGAGTGTGCAGTGGGTTAATCTATTTTTTTTTTCAAATTTTTTTTTATTAGGCATTGATATATTAATACAGTTTATACGGTCACATACATATCGTCTTAGCCTAATACAGGTTTTCTTTTTTTTTCCCCTTACTCCACCTTTCCTCCCTTGTATCCCAATGGGGGGTGGATGTAACAGAAAGAAAGAGAGGGAAAGAAGAAACAGGGAAAAAAAGGGGGGGAGTCCCGTCCATCTCATCTCAGTTTCCCGCTTGGGGGGGGTCCTTTTATTCTGCCATTCTTGTGAGCCACGGATCCCATACTTTATTAAAGGTTGTTGTCTTCCTTTTCAGGAAGGCTGACAGTTGTTCCATCAACATTACTTCCCGTATTCGTTTCTTAACTGTTTGCTTAGGGGGGGAGACACCTTCTTCCACGCAGCGGCCACCGCACATCTGGCCGCCGTGAGGATGAAGGAGATTAGTTTTCTTGTTGGCCGGTCAATGTTCTCTATTGGCCTGGCCAAGAGATAGGTCAGCGGATCAATAGGTATAGTGAGGTCTGTGACCTTTTTAATTATTAACTGTATGGTTTCCCAGTATTTCTGAATTTCTGAACATGACCACCAAATATGGGCCATGTTTCCCTTTTGTCCGCAGCCTCTCCAGCATAGATCGGAGGCCAGAGGGTGGATTTGATTTATTCTGACTGGAGTAAGATACCAGCGAAACAATATTTTTTAAATATTTTCTTTGATTGTGGTACATATGGAAGTTCCTGAGGCTGCTTCCCAAATACTTTCCCAATCCTCTCGGTCTATAACTACAGAGGCGACCAAATTTATTCTAACTTGGCTAGTTCCGCAAATTTGGGTATATCCCGGTGATGTTCGGTTTTTTATCGTTTTCGGCCGGAGTGTATTGCGTTACTTTCCCGGCTGTGATTTAAGCATTTTATTCCCGCTGGCTGCAATACTGCAATGCCGTGTAAAAACACATGGGGGCGTTTGCGAGCTGTTGTCTTTGAAGCCGTCCCCTATAACCCCTAACATACAGTACTGGACATTTTTATTCATAGTGTACATGTGCAGGGGGTCTCCGGAGCTGAACCGCGTTGGTTTCAGGTCGGGGGACCCCCTGCTTCCCGAGATACAGACCCCTTTATGAGGTGCCAGTATCCCTCTGCGTTTAAAGGTCCCGATCACGTGACCGCGGCCTGTAAACCAAGCAGAGGGATACCGGCACCCCCTAAAGGGGTCTGTATCTCAGGGAGCAGGGGGTCCCCGGACCTAAAACCACAGCGGTTCTGCTCCGGAGACCCTCTGCACATGTACAGTATGAATAAAAAACATATATAAATAAAAAGTCATTCCTTACCTTAGCGGCTATGTGCTATGGTAACGAAGCAGCATTTCTGTATTTTAATAATATTGTACAGTGAGCAGGGGGTTCCCTGAGCCAGAAATTAATGCTCAGGGAACCCCCTGCTCCTGCACAATATTATTAAAAATACAGAAATGCTGCTTCATTACCATAGCGTATAGCCGCTAAGGCAATGAAGGGGTTAACCCACCGTGCCCGCTTTATTGTGGGTAGCAGGGGTGGGTGAAGGGGGTATTTGGCCCTTGGTGTGAGTTTAGGACTTGCGGGGGGGTTGCGGGTGCACTTAACCCCTTCACGACCGTAGCAGTTAATACCGCTACGGTCATGAAGGGGTTAAGCCCTCCCGCTACCCCCCGCAAGCCCTAAACAACCACCGTTGTGGCTTATACCCCCTTCACCCACCCCCACTACCCACAATAAAAAAAACTCACACACAGCAGCCACCAAAAAATAAATAAATCTAAATAAATAAATGACTATAAATAAATACATTTGAAATACATTTTTATTTATAGTGTAGATGTGCAGGGGGTCTCCGGAGCTGAACCGCGTTGGTTTCAGGTCGGGGGACCCCCTGCTCCCCGAGATACAGCCCCCTTTATGAGGTGCCGGTATCCCTCTGCGTTTCAAGGTCCCGATCACGTGACCGCGGCCTGTAAACCAAGCAGAGGAATACCGGCACCCCCTAAAGGGGCCTGTATCTCGGGGAGCAGGGGGGCCCCGGACCTAAAACCACAGCGGTTCTGCTCCGGAGACCCTCTGCAAATGTACAGTATAAATAAAACACACACATCAATAAAGAATCGTTCTTTACCTTAGCGGCTATGTGCTATGGTAACTAAGCAGCATTTCTGTATTTTTAATAATATTGTACAGTGAGCAGGGGGTTCCCTGAGCCAGAAATTAATGCTCAGGGAACCCCATGCTCCTGCACAATATTATTAAAAATACAGAAATGCTGCTACATTACCATAGCGTATAGCCGCTAAGGCAATGAAGGGTTAAGGCAGTATAAACAATAAATACATTAAATACATATTTTTAATGTGTGTGTTAAACCTCCCTGCCTTCACTGTAATCTATGTAAAAAAACTCTCCCCCTATTGTGTGTTAAACCTCCCTGCCTTCACTGTAATCTATGTAAAAAACCCTCCCCCTATTGTGTGTTTTAAACTTCCCTGCCTTCACTGTAATCTATGTAAAAAACCCTCCCCCTATTGTGTGTGTTAAACCTCCCTGCCTTCACTGTAATCTATGTAAAAAACCCTCCCCCTATTGTGTGTGTTAAACCTCCCTGCCTTCACTGTAATCTATGTTAAAAAAAAACCCTCCCCCTATTGTGTCTGCTAAACTTCCCTGCTTTGACTAATCTGTGTAAGCCCCCCTCCCCCTATTGTGTAAGTTAAATCTCCCTGGCCTGTGTTTCTGTGAGTGCAGTGTACTGTATTTAAATGTGGGGAGGAGGATCCCGTGTAAATAACCACACCCACTACCCACTACCCACCTGCACATGGCCCCTCCGCTGCTGCAAAAAAGAGACAAAAATTAAAACATATAAAGTAATGTCCCCTAACCCCTTAATCACCATAGCGGTTATTAACCGCTACAGTCATTAAGGGGTTAACCCACCCTCACCCACCACTCGGGATGCCTACATACCCTCCCACACTAACCCCCCCCCCCCGTGAGGCCTAACCACCCAGTACCCACAAGGGAGGCCTACCCACATACCGTTGGGGAAACACCCCCCCCCCTCCCCCAGTACCCACAATATAAACAATACAGTGCCCCACAATAAACAGCATTATATTTATTAAATACATTACCCACCCCCTGTGCCCCCCCATAAATACAAGATTTATTCTTTTACATACAGGGTTCATAACGCAGCCCCACGCAAGTCCCCGGTGGGCTGACGAGGCACCTGGACAGACCTACAGTTTACCAGCAGCCCTTTTTACACAGGTTCAGGAGGCCTGCTGGTGGGTCCCGCCAGCACCATGGCCCCCAGGTGGTCTCCTTGGGTCACCGTGGGCCACAATTGGGTCCCCAAGGTAGGCCCGCGGATGTCTGGGAGTCCCGGGTCAGACCCACAGGTGTCTGCGGGGCCTCGGGTGGTTCCCTCTGGGGTCTGGGGAACTCACGGGTGCTCTACGGGTCCGTGGTGCCCCCACAGAAGTGGGACCACACATCTTCATCCCCGCAGACTACGGGTCGGCGGTGCCCCCACAGAAGTGGGACCACACATCTTCATCCCCGCATGTGTCACCCATGGAACCACCAGCCTGATACCCACAGGTGGTCTCCAGAGGTCTTACGCAGAACCACAGAACCAACACTGAATGTAAAAAAAATAAACCTGGCCTATACATTCAATACATACACCCTCCCCCCCAACACCTACAGTACAATAATGTGCAAAATAACTATTATCCAGATATGGATAATAGATTAATTGGCCATTATTAAAAACATTAACTAGCATATTCAAATAAATAAAGTACTACTGACCTCATCAATACGAAGTGTCCGTCGCCAGCAACATCCTTGCCTTGCCCACAACATACATAGCAAATACAAAGCCAATACATTGCAAGTACATTCAGATATCAATTAACCCCTTAAACACCTTATCAGATAATAACCACAAAGGTGATTAAGGGGTTAAGCCACACTGGCCCGATACCCACCCTTCACCCATGAATTTGTACAGTGGCTTCATCATGCAACTATATATATATGCAGAGATATATATATATATATATATATATATATATATATATATATATATATATATATATATATATATACAGTGTATATATATATATATATATATATATATATATATATATATATATACACAGTATATACACACACATGATGAACCAATATACAAATAAATGTAGAAGGGTTATCAAAACCATACTGTCCTACAACCAAACACTTCTCCATACAGACACACTACATTACAATGAATTTCCTTTAATAATACTAATTGATCTCACAATCTAATTCATCACAAACCAATGAAAAGCCAATGAAACACCTCACATTCCAATCAATAAATTGCATTTGTACAGTGGCTTCATCATGCAACTATATATATATATATATATATACTGTATATATATACAGAGAGAGAGAGAGAGATATATACAGTATATATATATATATACACAGTATATACACACACATGATGAACCAATATGCAAATAAATGTAGAAGGGTTGTCAAACCATACTGTCCTACAACCAAACACTTCTCCATACAGACAGACTACATTAAAATCAATTTCCTTTAATATTCCTAACTGATCTTACAAGCTAAATCATCACAAACCAATGAAAAGCCAATGAAACACCTCACATTCCAATATAAATGTTGCATAAAATCTATGCACCATATACATTCTGCAAATGAATCAACCAAGTAAACAAAAATCAATTAGCAATCATTATTTACATCCCTAAACAATTCACACTCCATCCCGAACAATGAAACAATTAACTAATTCACGCCTGGAGCAGAACAATTTAGCCTGTGAAAAAATATAAGTACCGACCAAAATACAACCTTTAAAACCAAGACTATCCCTGACCTCCCTCAAACACACAATACAATACCAAGGAATACATCTATCTAATTTTAAAATACTTTAAACACACAATAAAGCATAGCAGCATAGACAAATTAATTTAAAACACATCAAATCAAGCTTTTAAAACAACATAATTTCTTACCCTGTATGTATATATCTCTCTAGACATATATACATACATACATACAGTGGCAAGAAATGATATACCACAAAAAAAAAACCTTTTGAAAAAATTAACAAGTTAAATAAAATACATTTCTTTAGTTCACTTATCATTACTTGGCCCCACCGACTCCCGTTGCGCAGCTTACTCACCAACCAATCCACCAGGCACAGGAACCCATAAAATAATAAACCATAAAAAAATAAACATTAAACTAAAAATCCAAAGCAATCCACGGGTCTTCTAATTGTAATCCATCTTCATCTGTATTCTTCTTTCTTTTATCTCCTTCTGGGCGGGGCGGGGTCTTCTCCCCGACTGCGGCCACGCCCTGGTCTTCTTTCTTCTCTGGAGGTCCTTCCTCCGCGGCGTCTGGCTTCAAAATGAGACGACATAGGCTTTTAAAGGCCTAAGACGTCACATTTTTCGTCATGGTTCCCACGGTCCTGATTGGGCCGTGAAAACCATGTGTTTTGGCCGACAAAAAAAAAATGATGACGTCACTTAAAGGCAATGAAAGCACAGCCAATCAGAATGGCTTTGCTTCAATTGCCTTTAAGATGACGTCATTAAAAGACACATGGCCGTGCACACATGGTACTAGAGCCAATCAGAGCGTGGGAACTCCATCCCTACTCTGATTGGCTCTAGTATACCATGTGACAGAGGCTTGGGGGAGAAAGGATGGGACGTCAATGAAAACCTGTCACATGGTACGGTAGCCAATCAGAGTATGGATAAGTAAGTAAGTAAGATAAGTAAGTATAAAAGAAATAAGTCAAAACCAATGAGGCTAAATAAACAGGTAGGGGAGGAAATTGTAAGGCCCCTACCCACGGCGCCCGCTGTGGCTCTTACCTCCGCTGTCGGGAAGCGCAGCACCCGCTCACGTGGTTCCCCTTCTCTCCCGGCAGCTCCTGCTACCCATGTGCGCCACCGTGGTAGACCCGCGCTCGCGTCTACTGTTCCTGTTTTTCCGCCCGGCGAACTCAACCCGCCCCTTCCGTTGCACGCGCACGCTACTATGTCCATCTCCACTGCCGCCAATGTACTTGTTCCGTACTCACCTGTCCTGCATCCTGCCTCAGCCTATCAGCGATCTACCTTCATCTGACATCACCGCTGGAGGTTCCCATTGGCTCCTGTCAGTATATAGTGCTACCAGCCCAGAGCTGATTGCTGAGCATAGTCAGTCTCTAGTTGTGCTTGCTACAAGCTACTTCGCAGTCTGCTCTTGTCTTCCGTTACAAACCCCAGCTTGAACCTGGACTCCCGATCTCTGGCACCCTCGAACCCCGGCTTGCCCTACGGACTTCTACCTTCTCCTCGACTTTGGCTTTGGACACCGACTACTCTTGATCTCTCCTACCCCGGATCTGGCAAGTACCTCTACCACTCTACACTCTCCTGTCCCGAACCAGGCTATCTACATGACTCTGCTACCGGACCCGCTCACGCGGCTGTAGGGCGGTGGTTTTCCTGTATCCCCACCTCGGCCTCGCGGTCCAGTCCGGTTTGTGGTGAGCACTCCTATATTCCTGTGACATTATGCTCAGCCCAACAGACCTGGACTCCGCCGAGGTGGGTCGATGCTTAAGCGAACACGATGGCCTGTTCAAGGAAGTAGAGACTTGTCTCTCCCAAAATAACCAGCGTATGGAACTGCTCCAAAACTCCCTGGGTACCATTTTAGAGCAACTCAAATCCCTTCTGTCCTCTCCTGAGACTGCTGCCGCTCCTCCTGCTCCTATCTTCTCCCCGCCAGTACCTCTGACCCATTCTCCTGAACCTCGTCTACCTTCTCCCAATCGCTATTCGGGAGAGCCTTCAGCATGTCGTGGCTTCCTGGGGCAGTGTTCCGTCCAATTTGAACTTCTACCCTCTCACTTTCCTACTCCTCGTTCCAAGGTCGCGTACATTTACTCGCTGCTGACCGATGATGCCCTGGCCTGGGCTACACCCATATGGGAGCATCGCCCGGATCTGACTTCCAGCCTGGATCGGTTCTGTGCTGAATTCCGGAAGGTGTTCGATACACCAGGTAGGAGGGTAACTGACGCTTCTTCTCTCCTCAATGTTTCGCAGGGAAATCGCTCGGTGGCTCGCTACGCACTGGAGTTTCGCACTATTTCGGCAGAAACAAGGTGGAATGATGAAGCACTCGTCGCAGTGTTTTGGCAGGGTCTGAATGACTCCCTCAAGGACGAGCTGGCCGCTCTGGAGCGCCCTACATCATTGGAGGAACTTATCGCGCTCTGTATCCGTATGGACCAGCGGCTCCAGGAGCGAAGAGCAGAGAAGGGAAAGCGCCAAAAAGGTACTCAATCCACCTTTTCCTCACATACAGCTCCAGGGGAGTCCGTCGCCGTATCCTCCGAAGAACCCATGCAGCTGGGTGGAACTCGCCTTTCGTTAACGGAAAGACTCCGTCGCCGTCGGGCGGGACTCTGCCTTTACTGCGGAAATAGTGGACAACTGGTGAGTACCTGTCCTTCCAAGTCGGGAAACGCCAGCCCCCAGTGAGTACTGGGAGAACTACACTGGGCATGGTAACCTCTCCTTCCTCTCCCAAACTACCAACCAAGATACTTCTTCCTATAACCCTATCAGGGGACTTTGGAGACATCACCACGAGGGCCTTCCTAGACTCCGGTTCGGGTGGGAACTTTGTCGATCAATCTTTTGCGGAGAAGAACCAGATTCCTCTGGTAGCCAAGGATTGGCCCGTAGGCCTAGAAGCCATTGACGGTAGGCCTTTGCAACCCGCATTTATTTCACATCAGACCATTCCCCTCCGTCTTAAGATGACAGGACACCATTCCAAACAAATTCAGTTGGATGCCATCCACACGCCGACTGTAGACGTGATATTAGGTCTTCCCTGGCTCCAGCACCATAATCCCCAGATCGACTGGCTCCAGTCACAACCCCTCACCTGGAGAGATCGGTGTCAATACATTTGTCTGGTTTCGCCTAAAGCCCTAGTAGGTGCCACACATCCGGAATCCAAGAATCCCCTCCTTCCGGACGCCTACTGGGAGTTCAGAGATGTGTTCGACAAAATTCAGGCGGAGGAATTACCACCCCATCGCGCCTACGATTGCCCGATCGACCTTCTTCCTGGCGCGATTCCCCCCAGAGGTTGTACCTACCCGCCTTCCCCCCCCCCCGAGACCAAGGCGATGAAACTTTACATACAGGAGAATCTCCAGAGAGGCTTCATTCATAAGTCTTCTTCTCCGGCAGGAGCAGGTTTCTTTTTTGTAAAGAAAAAGGACGGCACACTTAGTCCTTGCATTGATTATCGTGGTCTCAACAAGGTGACTGTCAAGAATCGGTATCCTCTTCCCTTGATTGCCGAACTTTTCGACAGGTTACAAGGCGCCACTATTTTCTCCAAGCTGGATCTCCGTGGAGCCTACAATCTGGTACGGATTCGTAAGGGAGATGAGTGGAAGACGGCCTTCAACACGCGGGATGGGCACTATGAGTACCTCGTGATGCACTTTGGTCTCTGTAACGCGCCAGCCGTCTTCCAGGATTTCGTTAACGACGTCTTCAGAGATCTGCTGGATCAACACGTGGTGGTCTACCTAGACGACATTCTTATATTCTCGGAGAATCCCCTGGAACATACTCGGCACGTCAAACAAGTACTTCAGAGGTTACGGGAGAACCGATTGTTCGCCAAACTTGAAAAATGCCAGTTCCACCAGTCATCCACATCATTTTTGGGTTACATAATCTCTGACACAGGACTCGCGATGGATCCTACCAAGGTGGAAGCTGTCTTGAATTGGCCCCGCCCCCTCTCTCTGAAAGCGGTACAGAGGTTCTTAGGTTTTGCCAACTATTACCGCAGGTTCATAAAGAATTTCTCCACGCTGGTCGCACCCATCACAGCCCTCACTCAGAAGAACGCCAATCCCGCACTGTGGTCCCCCGAGGCCATCAGGGCCTTTCAGGTTCTCAAGGAAGCCTTTGTCACAGCACCTATCTTGGTGCATCCTGATCCAGCACAACCCTTCACTCTTGAGGTGGATGCTTCGGACATAGGGGCAGGGGCGATCTTATCCCAAAGGAAGAACCCACAGGCCAGACTGCATCCCTGTGCATTCTTTTCTAAAAAATTCTCCGCAGCAGAACGGAATTATGACGTGGGTAACCGTGAGCTCCTCGCGATCAAGATGGCTTTAGAGGAGTGGCGGCACCTATTGGAAGGCGCTGAATACCCCGTCACCATCCTTACGGACCATAAAAACCTCTTATATATTGAGACTGCCCGCCGTCTGAGTGCTCGGCAGGCACGTTGGTCCCTCTTCTTCACCCGATTCAACTTCCTTATTTCATACCTCCCGGGTTCTAAAAACACTAAAGCTGACGCACTGTCTCGTCAATTCTCTGTAGAGGACAAAACCGAAGATCCTCAAGAGACTATCCTTCCTCCGAAATGTGTCCTGTCTGCCAGTACCTTTGACGCACTGTCGGAGATCACCAAGATTCAAGATCAAAACCCTCAGGGTCTCAAGGTGCCAGTTGGACGACTCTTCACACCCCCTTCCTTCCGCCAGAAGGTAATGCAATGGGGGCACGCCGCTAAAACGGCAGGTCATCCAGGGATCAAAAGGACTATTGACCTCTTGCAACAAACCTTTTGGTGGCCAGGCATGCGCAAGGACATTCAACATTTCGTCTCAGCATGTTCCACCTGCGCACAGAACAAGACTCCACGGAATAAACCTCCAGGACTCCTGCAAACCCTCCCTATACCCGATCGTCCTTGGGAACATCTCTCGATGGACTTTATTGTCGACCTCCCCAAATCCAGGGGTATGGACACTATACTAGTAGTGGTTGACCGCTTTTCTAAACAAGCGCATTTTATCCCACTCAAAGGTTTACCCAGTGCCCCTAAACTTGCCGAGGTATTTGTCAAGGAGGTCTTCAGGCTCCATGGATCACCTCAGACCATAGTTTCTGATCAGGGGTCGCAATTTGTTTCAAGGTTCTGGAGGGCCTTCTGTAAGAAACTTAACGTGGCGCTTCACCTCCTCTGGATACCACCCACAGACCAATGGTCAAACTGAACGAACCAATCAGTCACTGGAGCAGTTCCTTCGTTGTTTCATATCGGACTCTCAGGACAACTGGCTCGACCTACTCCCTTGGGCAGAATGCGCTCACAATAATCTCAGGAATGAGTCCACACTACAGTCTCCATTCTTCTCTAATTTTGGCTTTCATCCCTCCACCCTCCCTCAGTCTGGGCCGAGTACAGGAGTTCCAGCCGCTGAAGAGAGTATTCTGGATCTTTAAGCTTCCTGGTCTAGGATTCAGGATAATCTCAAGCGGGCCACGGCCATGCAGAAAAGGTAGGCTGATCGACATCGTCGGAGACCACCCAATTATGCCCCAGGTCAGAAAGTATGGCTATCTACTAAGAACATACACATGAAAGTCACATCCCCAAAGCTGGCACCCCGATTTATCAGTCCATTCTCTATATTGGAGAAGATCAATCCGGTTACCTACCGACTCAAACTACCTGCTACTATGAAGATTCCCTCTGCCTTTCATTGTTCTCTGTTAAAACCTTTTATACCCAATCCTCAGATCCAACACAATGCACCTTCCCCCAGACTTGTCAATGGACAAGAAGAGTTTGAGGTACAATCCATCCTAGATTCTCATATCTCAAGAGGAGGGCTCCAGTATTTGGTGCATTGGAGGGGTTTTGGACCCGAAGAAAGGGCATGGATTCCGCAAGTCCAGGTACACGCCCCCAGGCTGGTCCGGGCATTTCATCTCAAATTTCCACTTAAGCCTGGTAAGGATCGTCCGGAGTCCGACCCTGAAGGGGGGGGTACTGTAAGGCCCCTACCCACGGCGCCCGCTGCGGCTCTTACCTCCGCTGTCGGGACGCGCGGCACCCGCTCACGTGGTTCCCCTTCTCTCCCGGCAGCTCCTGCTACCCATGTGCGCTGCCGTGGTAGACCCGCGCGCGCGTCTACTGTTCCTGTTTTTCCGCCCGACGAACTCAACTCGCCCCTTCCGTCGCGCGCGTCGAGCGCGCGCGCTACTATGTCCATCTCCACTGCTGCCAATGTACTTGTTCCGTACCCACTTGTCCTGCATCCTGCCTCAGCCTATCAGCGCTCTACCTTCATCTGACATCACCGCTGGAGGTTCCCATTGGCTCCTGTCAGTATATAGTGCTACCAGCCCAGAGCTGATTGCTGAGCATAGTCAGTCTCTAGTTGTGCTTGCTACAAGCTACTTTGCAGTCTGCTCTTGTCTTCCGTTACAGAACCTAGCTTGAACCTGGACTCCCGATCTCTGGCACCCTCGAACCCCGGCTCGCCCTACGGACTTCTACCTTCTCCTCGACTTTGGCTTTGGACACGACTACTCTTGATCTCTCCTACCCCGGATCTGGCAAGTACCTCTACCACTCTACACTCTCCTGTCCCGAACCAGGCTATCTACACGACTCTGCTACCGGACCCGCTCACGCGGCTGTAGGGCGGTGGTTTTCCTGTATCCCCACCTCGGCCTCGCGGTCCAGTCCGGTTTGTGGTGAGCACTCCTATATTCCCATGACAGAAATGGACAAGAAGAGGAAGGCGTTTAGATTCTTTAAGTCAGAAGGGACAGAGACATCGTATCAGAATTATAAGGAATGTAACAAAAATTGCAAAAGGGCAATCAAATTAGCAAAAATGGATAATGAAAAAAAGGATTGCAATAGAAAGTAAGGTCAACCCTAAAAAGTTCTTTAAGTACCTTAATAACAAAAAAATGAGAAAAGAAAATATAGGACCCTTTTAGTGTGAGATGGGTAGGCAGATTATTGGAGATAAGGAAAAAGCTGAGGTATTAAACAAATTCTTTGCCTCTGTGTTTACCAGGGAAGAATCAAGTTCAATAGTAGTGCCGCAGGAGGAAGCCACAACCTCCATATTAATGAACAATTGGTTAACTGAGGAAGAAGTTCATAAGCGACTTGAAAAAATTAAAGTTAATAAGGCACCTGGCCCCGATGGCATACATCCAAGAGTTCTCAAGGAGTTAAGCTCAGTAATAGCAAAACCATTATATTTAATATTCAAGGACTCCATTTCCACAGGCTCAGTACCACAAGATTGGCGTAAAGCAGATGTGGTACCTATATTTAAAAAGGGAGCTACTGCTGCGGCAGCTTTTATTCTAACAAATCACCGGTTTTTACCTGGCTTGTTCCCGGAATGTGACGCTGTTCACCTGGCGCATGCCGAGTTCATCTTGCGTTCCCAGCCACGGGTCATGCCCGGCTGATACCCGGTTGATGCGTTTATTGATAATGGTTTGGATTTAATAGGCTGCAATGCTTCGCGTGTCCGCCAGATGGCAGAAATGCATGAATTGTAATGCGCATGCGCTTCAGTAACGTGAGTTAAGAGAATAGTGCGCAACTATTGTTAATGGTGATGTAGTGAAAATAAAAATAAATACGTGACCTTAATAATTATTCGCGTCTACAGCTGCGGTAGAAGGGAGGGCTCAGGAACCCCCTAGAGCTAACAGAAAAAAACACAAAAAACACAGCGCACGACGCTCATAGTGCATTAAAAATTATATTGACATAAAGAATAATAAAGGTGAGTATTAAGCGTACATCAAATTTGGATTTAATAGGCTGCAATGCTTCGCGTGTCCGCCAGATGGCAGAAATGCATGAATTGTAATGCGCATGCGTTTCAGTAACGTGTCGGCTTGCAGGTGTTTCGTTTAAAAAAGATACTGTACCACAGTGTGCTATTGTAACTTGGCCTTGGCCTTGAGACTGAAGGAAGGGGTTGCAAAAATGTATCAATTTAGGCTTTTCATATTAAAGAAAGACAAAGACCAGTTTCGCTTACAGTATTCCCCCGAGACCCGCCCGCCATGAGTGTTCAAGTGCAGCCCGCTTTCCAAAAACCCGACAGAAGTTACGCATATTTGATATGTGCCGCGATTAATGCAACAGAAGATAACATGGCAACAGTTGTTCAAATTTATCAGTATTTTATCGAAAATTATGACTTTTACAAATTTTCGCCAACTCCTCATTTGTGGAAGCGTGCAATAAGGAAAATGTTATGTAGCGATCCCTGTTTTAATCGTATTGAGTCACAATTTGTTGGAGGGTATTGGTGTGTATCACCTGCTTTTTCCGGTATCTATGATCATGAAGGCGGCAAAAGGCGAAGAGTCGTGTTAAAACCAACTAAGAAGCGACTGTCGCTGCCATGCAATGCACCAGCACCAGCACCGGCTTCCCATGATGGTCCCGCCGTCAGTGACAACCCTGATCCTGAGTTGGATTTCGCGTGCAGTTTTGATGAAGCTTGCATGTACCTAAGCGATTTCCAGCCTCATCAGCTGACTACAGGTGGACTAGTCCCGCTGCAAACTATCGACGTGGATGATCAAGAAAGCTGTACTGGCAGTGGACCGGTGCCGGTGCCGGCGCCAGCTGAATGGGAAATACTATGGTGAGTATTGTTGTCGTATTATTTTCTGTGTTTTTTTTATTTTGACAATACTGTATAAATATCGGCGCGATTCTAAAGTCAAGCGATTCTCCTGTAAGCAATATCATTGGCTGAGCGGCTTCTACAGTACTGTACTGCAGATACTGAACAATTGGTGGAACGCTAGCCGCATGCGCATATGAACAGGAGATAATTATTGGCGGGGCTGGCTGGGTACTTCTTTAGGGGGCTGACCATTACTGTATATTAAAACTTTTCTTTTTGTTTTTCCTCAGAAAAGAAAACGGCTAATGGGGGGATTTCGATGGATAATATTGTACTGTATGCTGATGTTTTCCTGCCGTACAGTATACTGTGTAATAAACCCAAAAAAATAAAACTATGCATTTATTCTACATGTACAGTGTCATTTACATTATGTGTCTTCTACAGTATACAGTGCCAGGTTCCTAAGATCTTGGGGCAGAATTAATTTTATTCCTAGGTGCCCTAGAACAGAAGTTCCCACGTCAATTGGCCGTGAACTTGACCGAGGCCCTATGTAGTTCCCACGCCAATTGCGCAAATATAATTTAAAATAATCCGTTCTGTGGGTCTGAGCGGGTTGAAATTTGCCTGGTCCTCATGCGGAAGGACCCTTGCCATAGTGGCAAAATATCAGCCTTCCACGACCCCCGGAACCGGAGATACCAAAATACAGTTTAAAAGCACATTACCAAAGTGGCTTTTTTTCTGCCATGCAAGTCAATGGCAGAAACCTAAACTTTACCATTACCCTGACTCCGTTCTGTTGCCACGAGAGGGTCACAATTTGCCATGCAATCCTGCCGCAACTAGGACTACATGGTGACCGAATCTGAGCCCTCTAGGTTGAACAGAACCGGACTTGTGCGTTCCAGGTTTCTGCTCATTCTGACTTAGCCGGTTCAAAGCTTTCTCCGCCATTACGCTCAATGATAGGACCCTCCTCGCCGGCGTGACCCTTTCTCGCCGCCATTACTGGTCGGACCCTGTTGGGGTCAAGTGAGGGGATTCCTAACATCTAGGGGCAAAATGAATTTTATTTCTAGGTGCCCTAGAACAGAAGTTCCCAAGCCAATTGCCCTAGTTCCCACGCCAATTGCGCGATCATTACTCTTTTTTTACAATGTTGCCGAGCTTGCGGCTTTGCGGTCTGGCAGTAAAAAACAGTGCAGTCAGCCTCGACATTTGTTATACAAATGGAAACAATGTATTGTAAGACAAATCAACATGTTCTTTTATTGGTGGAGTCGGTACAAAAACATTTATTTACAAATACTGTACAATGTTGAAATATTTAAAGTGCAAACATTTGTCAGTCAGTATGGTTTAAAGTCACATGTTTTAAATACAATACAGTACATTCTTTAATATCTTTAAAATAATCCATTCTGTGGGTCTCAGCGGGTTGAGATTGCACCAGTACAGTCCTAGAGGGCAGCAAACAGGGCAGGTTTTCAGGGCAACCTTGAAAACCATGCCTGTTTGCGGCCCTCAGGGACTGGAGTCGTGCATGTCCTGTGTTAAAAAACACACAACAACGCTTTGCTCATTTTCTGCAGTTACTGTTGTCATTGTGTTTTTAATCCCTCCCTAGCCAAGCGTCAATCGGCTGAGTCACCCTATCCTACCAACCCCCACTTCTCCACTGGGTCGTTAATCTTCTGCATATTGCCATTGTGTTCTTAATCCGCCCATAGCCGAGCTACAAACACTCAGTGCGTCTGCGTCTAATCACACCACCCCCCCCCCCCAACCCTTAGAGGCTTGCTTTGTCAACGGTAACACTTTGGAAAATCCCCTCTCGAATTTGAAATGTAAATCTGATGTGCACAGCACTGTGAGAATTGAAAGTAAACTGATACAGTATTTCATCAGGGTGTGAAAACATTTGTCAGTCAGTATGGTTTACAGTCACATGTTTTAAATTCAATACAGTACATTCTTTAATATCTTTAAAATATAAATATATAAATATAATTTAAAATAATCCGTTCTGTGGGTCTGACCGGGTTGAAAGGAAGGACCCTTGCCATAGTGGCAAAATATCAGCCTTCCACGACCCCCGGAACCGGAGATACCAAAATACAGTTTAAAAGCACATTACCAAAGTGGCTTTTTTTCTGCCATGCAAGTCAATGGCAGAAACCTAAACTTTACCATTACCCTGACTCCGTTCTGTTGCCACGAGAGGGTCGCAATTTGCCATGCAATCCTGCCGCAACTAGGACTACATGGTGACCGAATCTGAGCCCTCTAGGTTGAACAGAACCGGACTTGTGGGTTTCAGGTTTCTGCTCATTCTGACTTAGCCGGTTCAAAGCTTTCTCCGCCATTACGCTCAATGATAGGACCCTCCTCGCCGGCGTGACCCTTTCTCGCCGCCATTACTGGTCGGACCCTGTTGGGGTCAAGTGAGGGGGTTCCTAACATCTAGGGTCAAAATGAATTTTATTTCTAGGTGCCCTAGAACAGAAGTTCCCACGCCAATTGCCCTAGTTCCCACGCCAATTGCCCTAGTTCCCACGCCAATTGCGCGATCATTACTCTTTTTTTACAATGTTACCGAGCTTGCGTCTTTGCGGTCTGGCAGTAAAAAGCAGTGCAGTAAGCCTCGACATTTGTTACACAAATGGAAACAATGTATTGTAAGACAAATCAACATGTTCTTTTATTGGTGGAGTCGGAAAAAAAACATTTATTTACAAATACAATGTTGAAGCATTTTAAGTAACATCTCCTTTATTAAAGAAACACAGTACTGTTTACAGTACAGTTCAGAGGGATGGTGCGCAACACTGTCAGTCAGACCTGCACCAGTTCAGGCCTAGAGGGCAGCAAACAGGGCAGGTTTTCAGGGCAACCTTGAAAACCGTGCCTGTTTTCGGCCCCCAGGGACTGGAGTTGTGCATGTCCTGAGTGAAAAAACACACAACAACATCTCCAGCGGGTACTGTACAGTAGGTCAAAACATGTACAGTACAATACAGTTCAGCACAACAGTATGGTCTCACAGTAAGGCCTCCGCATTTTCCATCCATGGCCGATTCCTTGCATGGCGCAAAACGCAATTAATGCAGTCTCGAACGCATTTCATTACAGGATCTGTAATTGGATAAAAGCGCCGCATTTCATCCCGAATGTTTTTCCTTAAATTGTCAGGAAGCGCCTTTTTAACGCGATTCCCATCGTAGTTCACTTTGAAGGCCCAGTCGCAGTACAACGAGTAGGGAACATGGTGCTTAAATATGGACAAGGCATACTTGTGGGGTACACCAGCACTCATCACCCTATACTTCTCCCTGATCCCCGGTGTCAGATCGCACAGGGTGATGTCGGGCACCGTTTCGATGCGAGCGGGTGTAGGTCTTTTGGGAGCGGGTGTGCTTGAGGCGATGGGCGATGGTAGGTTGTCTGGGAGGAAGCTTTCCTCCAGTCGTGGTCGCCGTGTTGTCTCCTGGCGTGGTCTTGACGGGGTTGTCATGTCCTCCTCAACGGCATACATGTACACTACATCTTCTGGTGGAGGGGGTGCGCTTGGTGATGGACGGGGGTCAAAGGTCCCATGCATCACATCCATGTCACCCCCCTGCTCCGGTGTCGGGGCATTAGCACTGAGCAAATAATGTATGCCCGCTATGTCAGCCTCTATCTTCTCCATCCGTCGATCCATCCCTTGCTCCATTTGTAGCATCCTTTGCTCCACATTTAGCATTGTCTCCAGAAGCAAATCTATCTTTGCCAGCACAATAGAATTCCCAGGAGATCCACAGTTATCCCATTCAGCATCCGGTCTAATGAGCTGCTTGTGCATGGCGTCTGGACATCTGGGGAGATGGGTGCAACGGAGGATGAGATGGGGGTTCCATGGAGAGAAGCGGCATCGACATCGAGGAAGAGTGGAGGGGGTGACCTGTGGATACCCGGTAGAGGAGAAGCGGCAGCGTCGTCGAAGAGGGATGGAGAAAGTGACCGTTGGATTTCCGGGCGAGAAGCAGAGTCATCCAAGAGCAAAGGAGACAGTGACCCGTGGATTTCAGAGGCGGCAGCGTCGTCAGATGGAACCGGAGAAGATGGGGGTGGAGAAGACGGGTTGAAGATTTCCGGGATTTCCGGGACAGCTACAGCAGAGTCGTCGAAGCATATGGGAGGAAGTGGTCTGCGGGTTAGATGGGCTGGCTGCCAATCATTTTGCGTCGAGAGTACATCACCGTATATCTTCTTCACATAATGAGGCTTATGTCTAAGAAAACCCTTAGCCTTTGGGGTCAGCAGAAGGTATCTTTATTGGCCTTAGCCTGTCGCTTTTGCCTTGGCTGATCCATGGAAGCAGGTGGCACAATGCAGTATCTGGACTACAGTAGGGCAAGTTCAGATAAAGATCAGCGAGTGGTGGGCTATGCAAAGTGTGTAACCTTTTATGCATGGCGACCAGGTACAGGTGTTGAAAGTGGGCGTACTCTAATGTGAGTCATTACTGTATAAATACACCATCCATTTTGTGTATTGACTGCACATTGAATACACATCGACTAAACATCGAATACACATTCTTGTGTTTGTATTTCTTTCTACTCGCAGCAATGCCTGTTAAAAAGATTTCAAAGGATCTCAGCATGCGAATTAAGCAGATGTACACGAGCGGACACCGAATTGCTGCTATCCAACGCTGGTTAGCTGCCTCTGACCTCGTTGTGCCATTAACCACCGCGTGCTATCATGCATACGGAAAAAACAGAGACCGCAAAAGGGCACCAAGGGTAACTAACGTGTAAGTATATTTCTAAAACTTAACACAAAAAAATTATAGAAAACTACGTACAGTACAGTTCTGTATTTACTGTAATACTGTTGTTATTTCTTTTGATTTATATTACAACATACTGTACTGTAGTTTGTCTATTTATATTTATAGTACAGCAGTATACTGTACATTTTTTGTATATTTCTATTTACTATACAGTATCTTGCAACGGTATACTGTACATAGGATGTATATTTACAACAGTATGTTTATAGTACAACAGTATATATATTTTGTCTATTTATATTTATAGTACAACAGTATACATTTTTTGTATATTTCTATTTATCTTGGAATGGTATACAGTATATAGGATGAACATTTATATTTATATTACAACAGTATATTTATTTTGTATATTTATATTTATAGTACAACAGTATATATATTTTGTCTATTTATATTTATAGTATACAGTAGTACAGCAGTATACATTTTTTGTATATTTTTATTCACAGTATATTACAACATTATATTTATATACATTTTATATTGCTGCATATTAATAAAACAATATATTTTCTTTACATTGTAGGGAGACAACTCTTCTGGTGGACAAGATAAGTGAGGAGAATGATGAGAGGAGTGCATTAATGGTTAAAAACACTCTGCAGGAAAGGCACAATCTCACTGTATCCGAGAGGAGCATAAAGAAGATGAGACGCAGCATTGGATGGAAATATGGACGTGTGAGGTTAGTACTGGACAGTACAGGAGGTAAAAATGTTGTTTAGGAAACTGTACTGTACTGTGCCGCTAAAAATTTTTTATTCCTTGTCATTACAGAGCGTACCCCATGATACGGGACGCAAACAAAATCAAAAGAGTGCTCCAGGCCCAGGCATGGATCGACAGTGGGGAGACTTTCCAGGATTGCATCTTCACTGATTAGTCTACTGTGTCACTGGAGAGATTTGCAAGCTTTGCTTTCCACAAAAAAGGCCGCATATCTTTGAAGCCGTGGCCAAAACACCCCATAAAGCTGCATGTGTGGGGTGCCATCTCTAGGCGTGGACCAGGATGCATTGTCATCTTTGAAGGTAAAATATAGCAAATATAATGTAGCCTTATGCACTGTACTTTACTAGTGTTGCCTTACTGTATGCACTGTACTGTACTATTGTGCAGTTTTTTGAGCACTTTTCTTTTCTTGCTATAGGAATCATGAATAAAGCTTTCTTCCAAGACAACATTGTCCCTGAGATAGTGCAATACATCACACACGAGTTCCCCAATGGTCACCGCTTCTACCAGGACAACGATCCGAAGCACGCCGCGTCAACAGCGCATATCCTTGAGCGTGGTATCAACTGGGTGAAGACGCCAGCAGAGTAAGTGCGGTAACTGTGTCTCATTTTTTCCCCACTGCTTTCACTGTGTACTATGCTGTATCTCTTAAACTAATTGTTCTTTTTTTCCAATGACAGATCGCCAGACTTCAATCCGATCGAAATGGTCTGGCATCAGCTGAAGGACCATATCCGGAAAGTGGCGAAACCCTCCAAAAAGGACGAGTTGTTGAAAGGCATACTGAGTTTTTGGAACGATGTACTCACCGTGGAACGCTGCAATAAATATATAGACCATATTGCCACTGTGTTGCCCATTGTCATCGCGCGTAATGGGCAAGCATCAGGAAAGTAGTACTGTGCTGTAGTATTGTAAGTACAGTATGATACAGGTAAGTATGGCACATATTTTTTCTTTCCAGATAGTAAGAGTATACAGTACAGTGGTTAGTTTTTTCTTTACAGAGAGAGCAGCACCAGCCATCAGGTTACAGTACAGTACATAGAATTTAACAGTAGTCAGAGTATACAGTAGTTCCAGTATACAGTAGACTAGTTTGACAGTACTACAGTAACTGCCTAGTAACTGCTCAATTTTTGTAGTTCCAGAGAAAGCAGCACCAGCCATCTACAGTGCAGTAGTACTACACATCACACAATGCCATAATACAGTACGCACATACAGTACAGTAACTGCACTAATTGTTTGTTTTCTTGTCGTTTCAGGAAAAGGGTGGGTGGCCTGGTGGGAGGTGGGATGCTGTGTCCAGTCTACTCTGCTTGTACAGTCAAATGTACAGTATATAAACAGCAGTAATGATGTACACAAAACCTCTCCTCTCTCAATGAACTACTGTACTGCAGACAGAATGAGGAAAAGATAAAGACGGAAAAAATAATATTACTATACAGTACTGTACAGTATATAGTATATACTGTATATTATACAGTATATTACAGTACTGTGTACTGTACAGTATACAGTTCTGTATTATTAAATAATATTCCTATAAATGTGCATTATTCATGTTTCCCAATGTTTTCCAAATGTTTTCCAAATGGTTATCCAATTTCAAGCTGCCAAAAGAACTTAATAAAGACTGCATAATGTATTATTCCTGATTATTTATATATTTGTATTTTTTGGTTCCTGATAAAATAAAATAAATATTGCAGAAAATTAATGACTCTGGAGGTGTGTGGCTGAAATAGATAATAGCACTGTAATTTCAAAAGGCAGTTCATCATAATAATTTGTGAAACAAAAGGTGTACAAACAGCGCTTGTGCAAACAACAGATGATAAAACCTTAGATAGATTGTCCAAATGGTAGTCCTGGAGCTGCCTGTGGAGATTGTTCTGGTATCTTGCACCCAGACTTGAATTTGTGGAAAAAAGCAACCTCCTCTGGCGCTGAGGTGGGGACTTGAACTTTCTTCGATTAGACTGTGACCTCAGGAAAAAGAAAAAGACAAAACATGCAGTCTAATCGCATCATAATAATTTGATGAATAAACCCCCAAATACAACCCCCAAATTCAGTACATAAAAAGCAAGTCACTTTAACTCCCTGTGCCGCAAAGCCGCAAGATCGGCAACATTGTAAAAAAAGAGCAATGATCGCGCAATTGGCGTGGGAACTAGGGCAATTGGCGTGGGAACTAGGGCAATTGGTGTGGGAACTTCTGTTCTAGGGCACCTAGAAATAAAATTCATTTTGCCCCTAGATTAGGAACCCCCTCACTAGTAATGGCGGCGAGAAAGGGTCACGCCGGCGAGGAGGGTCCTATCATTGAGCGTAATGGCAGAGAAAGCTTTGAACCGGCTAAGTCAGAATGAGCAGAAACCTGAAACCCACAAGTCCGGTTCTGTTCAACCTAGAGGGCTCAGATTCGGTCACCATGTAGTCCTAGTTGCGGCAGGATTGCATGGCAAATTGCGACCCTCTCGTGGCAACAGAACGGAGTCAGGGTAATGGTAAAGTTTAGGTTTCTGCCATTGACTTGCATGCAGAAAAAAAGCCACTTTGGTAATGTGCTTTTAAACTGTATTTTGGTATCTCCGGTTCCGGGGGTCGTGGAAGGCTGATATTTTGCCACTATGGCAAGGGTCCTTCCATTCAACCCGCTCAGACCCACAGAACGGATTATTTTAAATTATATTTATATATTTATATTTTAAAGATATTAAAGAATGTACTGTATTGAATTTAAAACATGTGACTGTAAACCATACTGACTGACACAGTATTTCATCAGGGTGTGAAAACATTTATCAGTTTACTCTCAATTCTCACAGTGCTGTGCACATCAGATTTACATTTCAAATTCGAGAGGGGATTTTCCAAAGTGTTACCATTGACAAAGCAAGCCTCTAAGGGTTGGGGGGGGGGGGGTGGTGTGATTAGACGCACTGAGTGTTTGTAGCTCGGCTATGGGCGGATTAAGAACACAATGGCAATATGCAGAAGATTAACGACCCAGTGGAGAAGTGGGGGTTGGTAGGATAGGGTGACTCAGCCGATTGACGCTTGGCTAGGGAGGGATTAAAAACACAATGACAACAGTAACTGCAGAAAATGAGCAAAGCGTTGTTGTGTGTTTTTTAACACAGGACATGCACGACTCCAGTCCCTGAGGGACGCAAACAGGCACGGGTTTCAAGGTTGCCCTGAAAACCTGCCCTGTTTGCTGCCCTCTAGGACTGTACTGGTGCAATCTCAACCCGCTGAGACCCACAGAACGGATTATTTTAAAGATATTAAAGAATGTACTGTATTGTATTTAAAACATGTGACTGTAAACTATACTGACTGACAAATGTTTGCACTTTAAATGTTTCAACATGTACAGTATTTGTAAATAAATGTTTTTGTACCGACTCCACCAATAAAAGAACATGTTGATTTGTCTTACAATACATTGTTTCCATTTGTGTAACAAATGTCGAGGCTTACTGCACTGTTTTTTACTGCCAGACCGCAAAGCCGCAAGCTCGGTAACATTGTAAAAAAAGAGTAATGATCGCGCAATTGGCGTGGGAACTAGGGCAATTGGCGTGGGAACTTCTGTTCTAGGGCGCCTAGAAATAAAATTCATTTTGCCCCTAGATGTTAGGAACCCCCTCACTTGACCCCAACAGGGTCCGACCAGTAATGGCGACGAGAAAGGGTCACGCTGGCGAGGAGGGTCCTATCATTGAGCGTAATGGCGGAGAAAGCTTTGAACCGGCTAAGTCAGAATGAGCAGAAACCTGGAACCCACAAGTCCGGTTCTGTTCAACCTAGAGGGCTCAGATTCGGTCACCATGTAGTCCTAGTTGCGGCAGGATTGCATGGCAAATTGCGACCCTCTCGTGGCAACAGAACGGAGTCAGGGTAATGGTAAAGTTTAGGTTTCTGCCATTGACTTGCATGGCAGAAAAAAAGCCACTTTGGTAATGTGCTTTTAAACTGTATTTTGGTATCTCCGGTTCCGGGGGTCGTGGAAGGCTGATATTTTGCCACTATGGCAAGGGTCCTTCCGCATGAGGACCAGGCAAATTTCAACCTGCTCAGACCCACAGAACGGATTATTTTAAATTATATTCACGCAATTGGCCTGGGAACTACATAGGGCCTCGGTCAAGTTCACGGCCAATTGACGTGGGAACTTCTGTTCTAGGGCACCTAGGAATAAAATTAATTCTGCCCCAAGATCTTAGGAACCCTCTCACTTGACCCCAACAGGCAGGGATATTTAACAGACACATTAGGGGGTACCGGTATCCCTCTGCTTGGTTTACATGCCGCGGTCACGTGATCGGGACCTTTAAATGTAGAGGGATACCGGCACCTCATAAAGGGGCCTGTATCTCGGGAAGTAGGGGGTCCCGGACCTGAAACCAACGCGGTTCAGCTCCGGAGACTCCCTGCACAAGTACAGGCATACCCCGCATTAACGTTCGCAATGGGACCGGAGCATATATGTAAAGCGAAAATGTACTTAAAGTGAAGCACTACCTTTTTCCTACTTATTGATGCATGAACTGTACGGCAATCGTCATATACGTGCATAACTGATGTAAATAACACATGTGTAAAAGGCTCTATAGTCTCCCCGTTTGCGCACAGCTTCGGTGCAGGTTGGGAGCCGGTATTGCTGTTCAGGACATGCTGACAGGCGCATGCGTGAGCTGCCATTTTCCTATTGAGCGATATGTACTTACTCGTGAGTGTACTTAAAGTGAGTGTCCTTAAACCGGGGTATGCCTGTACACTATGAATAAAAATGTATTTTAAATAATTTTTAATGTGCCGATGTTTGCGCAGAGAGAGCAGTGGATCTCTCTCTGCTGCAAACACATCTCGCCAGGGACGGCTTCTCGGCTTCAAAGACAACAGCTCGCAAACGCCCCATGAGTTTTTACACGGCATTGCAGTATTGCAGACAGCGGGAATAAAATGCTTAAATCACAGCCGCGAAAATAACGCAATTCACCAAGGGCGAAAACGATACAAAACCGCACATAACCGGGATAATCTGAAATTCGCGGAGCTAGCCAAGTTAGAATAAAGTGTGTCGCCAGTGTAGATCACAACCTGGAAATTACAGACCTGTAAGCCTGACTTCAATAGTAGGGAAACTACTTGAAGGTTTAATACGGGATAATATTCAGGAATACCTAATGGAAAACAAAATTATTAGTAATAGTCAGCATTGATTTATGAAGGATAGATCTTGCCAAACTAACCTTATTTGTTTCTTTGAGGTAAGTAGGAATTTAGACCAGGGTAATGCAGTTGATGTGGTCTACTTAGATTTTGCAAAGGCTTTTGATACGGTTTCACACAAGAGGTTGGTGTACAAAATAAAGAAAATTGGACTCAGTAATAATATATACACCTGGATTGAAAACTGGTTAAAGGACAGACAACAGAGGGTGGTCATAAATGGAACTTTTTCAGGTTGGGCTAAAGTCGTGAGTGGAGTACCCCAGGGATCGGTACTGGGACCCCTGCTTTTTAACTTGTTTATTAATGACCTTGAGGTTGGGATCAAGAGCAAAGTCTCCATCTTTGCTGATGATACTAAATTGTGTAAGGTAATAGAATCAGAGCAGGATGTAATTGCTCTTCAAAATGACTTGGAGAGACTGGAAACATGGGCAGGTAAATGGCAGATGAGGTTTAATACAGATAAATGTAAGGCTATGCATTTGGAGTGCAAGAATAAAAAGGCGACTTACAAATTAAATGGAGATATATTGGGGGAATCCTTGATGAGAAGGATTTAGGAGTGCTTGTAGACAGCAGGCTTAGCAATAGTGCCCAATGTCATGCAGTAGCTGCAAAGGCAAACAAGATTTTATCTTGCATCAAACGGGCAACGGATGGAAGGGAAGTAAACATAATTATGCCCCTTTACAAAGCATTAGTAAGACCACACCTTGAATATGGAGTACAATTTTGGGCACCAATCCTAAGAAAAGACATTATGGAACTAGAGAGAGTGCAGAGAAGAGCCACCAAATTAATAAAGGGGGTGGACATTCTAATTTATGAGGAGAGGCTAGCTAAATTAGATTTATTTACATTAGAAAAGAGGCGTCTAAGAGGGGATATGATATCTATATACAAATATATTCAGGGACAATACAAGGAGCTTTCAAAAGAACGATTCATCCTACGGGCAGTACAAAGGACTTGGGGCCATCCCTTAAGGTTGGAGGAAAGGAAATTTCACCAGCAACAAAGGAAAGGGTTCTTTACAGGAAGGGCATTAAAATGTGGAATTCATTACCCATGGAGACTGTGATGGCAGATACAATAGATTTGTTCAAAAAAAGGTTGGACATCTTTTTAGATGGGAAAGGTATACAGGGATATACCAAATAAGTATACATGGGAAGGATGTTGATCCAGGGATTAATCCGATTGCCAATTCTTGGAGTCAGGAAGGAATTAATTTTTCCCCTTAATGGGTTTTTTGTTTGCCTTCCTCTGGATCTGTGTGGAAAAAACCAGGCGCTTACCTCGAGTTAAAAACAAAAGTGTGCTTACAGTGAAGCGGTCAAATCAACAATGGCCCTCTGGCAAATGCTTGGGCCAACAATAGAATCCCTTCTGCTTCGACCCCAGGAAAGGGTTAATCCAGAGCCCTTATGGATACATAGAAACAAACAAGCAATGGGGGAGCATGGGGTTAGAAAGGTATGTACAATAACGATGAATGTTGACAGTAGTTCCAATGGTTGGATGAGATGGGGGTAAGTTGTATATATTATAGTACTTACACGGCCATGTGTAAGCAACCACAATTAGTGGTAGCTTTCTGGAGGCAAACTTCGCCTCTCCCAGCAATAGTGGATATATATTGATAGGGTAAAAGGGAATAAATAAATATATATATATATATATATATATAGCTGTACTCACACGGCCCAGTGTGAGCAGTTGCTTAGGTTTGGTTACTTTGGGGTTAAATTTAACCCATCCACATCTGTTTGTCACGCAATGGGGGCTTTCCTCAGTTTTCAGGTCAGCAAAGGACTCAATCCCTGATCCCAGGCGTCAGCCAGGCTCTCCCCCCAAGTGTTATTATGCGTGGGGGGGTGGGAAAACAAGTGAGGCACGGTTTCAGTTTAGTGATCACAGAAAATTGCATTTATTAATTAATTAAAAACAGCAACGGGACTCACATACATAAAGGATGGACCCCTGGCCTCCTCACGCAGTCCAGGATCGAGTGTAAGCAGCTGTTTGCGCCCGTCCCGCGTCCAGGATGCAGGGAAAAAAACCTGTCCTGCTGGGCTGCAAAGGCTGCTCTGCGATCTGGCTACGGAAGCCTCCGTGGGTCAAATTCAGCTGGTGATTTAGAGCAACGCGTTTTGCCGACGCATCGGCTTCCTCAGACTCAAATGATGACGTGGAGGGGGTCTGCTAGCTTTATATAGACCCTCTAGGTGATTAAAATATTATTTGAAGCTGTTTTATTTGTCCCAAATTCTTATAAGAGTTGAATTCAGCTTAGCTATGTGTTGTTTTTAATGTCTGGATTCTCACTGTGCATGTGATATCATTCGTGTGCATATTGCAACACATATATATACCTCTAACTTTGTATACTGCTAATTGGAACCTCATGGTCTATATGGGTTCTCTTATCAATCGTTTAAATAGGTGGATAATTAGTCGTGTATCTTTTAATCCAAAAATTATTGCATAACTTATATCTTTATAAGGGTGAAAATTTAAACAGTATTTTTTTTTGGTACCTTCTCTTATACTTTCATACATAATTTTAAAAATACCGTTCTGATACAATTGCCTGTAAAATCATTAAATAGCCTATGACACAAAAACATATGTGGTTGACAACTTATATTAGTGTCATGTATACCCAATAAACAATTAGCATTCTGTTAGTTTTGACAAGAAAGTTTTAAAGAATCAAGCTTACTTCTTAATACAAATTCAACTAAAAATACAACTAAAATTCTTTGGAATTCAATAATACACGCCTGCCATATAATCTAAATATTCAAAATGAATACTCTCTAAAACATACTAATATGAATTTTAAATGTTTGAACACACATAAAATTTCTATATAAATACATTAAAATATAAATAATTTCATAAATACATAAAACTGCTTAAAAATACATAAAGATCGGAAATACGGTCTGAAAAGAGGGAAAGGGACAAGAACAAACAAAAAGTTTGTTAAGTATTTAATAGGGTTAAAAATCCCTTCCTTAACAATTTGACATATATATCGCACTTGCGCAGAACACCGTATATATCTAAAGAATCACAGTTAACCCGTTTTGTTTTAGTTAAATGCTGCGATATCAAGGTCGACATTGAGACCGGCTGGGGACATAGATTTCAAACGATATATCCAGAACGTCTCCCTCTGTCGGAGACGTCTCAATCTATCTCCCCCTCTCCAATTCTCAGGAACCACCTCTAATCCTCTGTAGAGTAGTCCTGAGGGGTCTCCCCCGTAAAGCTAGCAGACCCCCTCCACGTCATCATTTGAGCCTGAGGAAGCCGATGCATCGGCGAAACGCGTTGCGCTAAATCACCAGCTGAATTTGACCCACGGAGGCTTCCGTAGCCAGATCGCAGAGCAGCCTTTGCAGCCCAGCAGGACAGGTTTTTCTCCCTGCATCCCGGACGCGGGACGGGCGCAAACAGCTGCTGACACTCGATCCTGGACTACGTGAGGAGGCCAGGGGTCCATCCTTTATGTATGTGAGTCCCGTTGCTGTTTTTAATTAATTAATAAATGCAATTTTCTGTGATCACTAAACTGAAATCGTGCCTCACTTGTTTTCCCACCCACCCACGCATCAAAACACTTGGGGGGAGAGCCTGGCTGACGCCTGGGATCAGGGATTGAGTCCTTTGCTGACCTGAAAACTGAGGAAAGCCCCCATTGTGTGACATACAGATGTGGATGGGTTAAATTTAACCACAAAGTAACCAAACCTCTGCAACTGCTCACACTGGGCCGTGTGAGTACAGCTATATATATATATTTATTTATTCCCTTTTACCCTATCAATATATATCCACTATTGCTGGGAGAGGCGAAGTTCGCCTTCAGAAAGCTACCACTAATTGTGGTTGCTTACACATGGCTGTGTAAGTACTATAATATATACAACTTACCCCCCATCTCATCCAACCATTGGAACTACTGTCAACATTCATCGTTATTGTACATACCTTTCTAACCCCATGCTCCCCCATTGCTTGTTTGTTTCTTCCTCTGGATCTGTAAGTAAGTATAGATACAGGATAAAGTATCTGTTGTCTAAATTTAGCATAGGTTGAACTTGATGGACCTACGTCTTTTTTCAACCTCATCTTCTATGTAACTATGGAACTATGTAGGTCGGTCAATTTCCTCCATTGGCCTGGCCAGTAGATAGGCCAGTGGATTAATAGGTATTATGAGGTCCATAACCTCTTTTATTAAAGTTGGAACAATGTCCCAATACTTCTGCATTTCTGGACACGTCCACCAAATGTGAGCCATGTCCCCTTTTTGTCCACAGCCTCTACAACTGAGATCAGATGCCAGAGGGTAGCTTTGTTTTAATCTCACTGGGGTAAAATACCAGTGAAATAGTATTTTATAAATGTTTTCTTCTTTGTGGTACATATGGAAGTTCCTGAGGCTGCTTCCCAAATATCTTCCCAATCCTCTCTGTCAATAACTATGTTCAGGTCTGCTGCCCATTTGAGCATGTACTCATGGACTGGGGGGTCCGCTGATATCTCCATTCCAGCAAAAAAAATTATTATTAGACCTTTTTGATGAGCGCCGTTTCGACACAGATTCTCAAACGTAGTGAGAGGGGGGAATTTTGATTTTGGAGATATTTTTTGTTCGAAATGTCTTATTTGGAGACATTTAAATGTGTCCAATTCTGGAATTTTATATTTAGTGCGTAGATCTTGGTAGCTCAAGCATTTCCCTTGGTTCAGTAGATCAGCGATCGTCTCGATCCCCTTTAATTTGAATTGGTCAAATAGTTTAGATCCACATCCAGGGGGAAATGTAGGGTTATTAAAGATTGGCGTAAGCTGCGAGCTGGTGGAAGAGAGCCTGAATTTAGTTTTAGATTTCAGCCAGACCGCGATTGCATATCCCCTCTATCCATGTTCCAAAGGCATGCTGGCAGAGAAGGTGTTTTAGCATGGCGAGACTCTATTTCCAGCCAGCAACATTAGCCTGGGTCTGCATTCCACAGTACCGCTTGTCTTAATTGGGCTGCCAGGTAATACCTAGATATATCTGGAACTCCCAAGCCCGCCTTGTTCTTGATGACATCAATACTGATCTAGCGACCTTGGGTTTATTGCCCTGCCAAATAAAATTAAACAACCTATTTTGGATGTTTGTCTGGAAAAAATATAATAATCTAGTGAGTATATTCATCTTAACTGAAATCATTCTTCCAATCCATGAGATCTGATAACCTTCCCACTTATCCAGATCTTTTTTAATTTTCTCAAAAAGAGCCGGGTAGTTGTGTTGATCTAAAGAATGGTAGTTCCTTGATACATTTACTCCCAGATACTTAATGTCTGAGGAACTCCATCTATAATTGGAATTCAACTTAAGCAATTTCACTTCTGGCTCTGATAGGTTTAGGTTTAGGGCTTCAGATTTAACGTTATTTATTTTATAGCCGGGTATTTTGCCAAAATCTGATAGTTCCCTTTGAAGGTTGGAAAAGGAAGTTTCGGGCCGAGCCAGAGTCAGAATGATATCGTCGGTGTATAGAGAGATTTTATTATTTGTTTTTCCAATTACTATGCCCTGAATATTTGTATTGTTTCGTATTTTGGACGCTAGGGGTTCAATAGTCAGTGCGAAAAGAAGGGAGGACAGCCTTGTCTCACACCGTTCTTAATACTAAACCTTTCAGTGTTCCAGCCCGGGAGCCTGACAATGGCTGACGGGTTCTGGTAGACCACCCGGACTCCATCCAGGAATGAGTCCTTAAATCCAAATTTCCTTAAGGTGTTATCAAGAAATAGCCAATCAATTCTATCAAACGCCTGCTCTGCATCTAAACTTAACAAAATTGCTTTGGTACGTGTGAGGTGGACATGGTCAGCTATATTAATTTTCTTACAGGTATTGTCTAAGGCTTGCCTGCCCGTGACAAACCCAACTTGATCAATATTTATTCATCTAGGTAATATAGGATTCAGCCTATTCGCCAGTATCTTACTATTTTATAGTGCGGTCGTTATTTAGGAAAGAAATTGGACGGTAGCTTCCGCATTGCGTCGTAGCTTTCTCTTCTTTATATATGATAGCTAGGTTAGCTAGGGACATTGATGATGGTATTGGGTTCCCCTCCATAAAAAATTAAACAGGTTCAGCAAGTGGGTGGACAGTATCGGTAGAAATCTTTTATAATAGACATTGGTAAAGCCGTCAAAGCCAGGAGTTTTGGAAATCTTTAATGATTTGGGTGCTCTGTCCCTATAAGTAAAACAAAACATAAACAAAAGCCTATCCCCGATAGGGAAGCTAAGCTAGACCAGACCAACAATATTTGGTAATACCACTTGGCTCCGTACCTGGGAGCTTTATTCCATTGGGAAAGCATAAGTCTGTGGATCCTGGGTGTGTCTGTCAGCTCTCCTCTGTCCTCTCTCAGTGTCTGAGAGAGACTGCTGCTCCAGAGGCATTTCCTCTTCCTCCTTTTAAAAGCAGGTGAGCTTACTCAATTAGGATCACCTGTGGACTGCTTAATCAGCTGGGTTAACTGCTCGTGTACAGGAAAGCAGGCATACTGCCACCTCCTACTAATGTATACAGTCTATGACTCTGTCACACCGGTTGCTCATGAGCTGGCTCTGGGTCACTGCCCGTCTCTGGTTCCTCTGCAGGGGCCAGGTCTGGAACCGCCTCAGCCTGCTCTGTGGTCATCGGGGTACTCGTCGCCCCTGGATCCTCTTCTGGGACGCACCGGCCCTCCGAGGCCTCCATAGTTGAGGTAGACATTGGTTTAGCAGCAGGGCGGACCACCCATATATTGGGGCCGGTCGCATCCTTTTCTGTGAATTCCGTAGGCCGCAGCAGCTTGGGCTTCAGGAAACGTGCTCCGCAGCGGACACACTTGGCTCCCCAGATCAAGTAGCCACCTGGAAAGTCACACTTGGGACAAAGGCATCTAAGGTACCTCTTCCCTTCCACTTCTACTACCAGAAGGCCTCCTGGTAGACGGTAGTGGGTGAAATCCATATCTCCAGACATATTCAAGTCTTTTTGTACACAACGCACAGGAGCAAGGGTAAATTCACTCCTCTCGCTCGCCAGGCTCCCAAGAACTGAGAGTGCGACTCGCCACATCCAGCACCTCCCTTGTTCTCCAAAATCCTTAGGCATTGGTCCACTCTAATGCAGATAGCAGTGAGTTCCTCCAGATCAGCAGGGTGCTCTTGAGCAGCTAGTTCATCCTTAAGGGAGTCGGATAGACCGTGCCAAAAGGCTGCCGACAAGGCCTCATTGTTCCAGCCTGTCTCAGCTGCAATGGTACGAAACTCCAGGGCGTTCCGAGCGACCAGCCGAGAATCCTGGGAAAGATGAAATAAAGAAGATGCAGCATTCATCTTACGGCCTGGAGTGTCTAAGACACGTCTGTACTCCATAGTGAAGTGTTCGAAGTTCTGCATCAGCTCCTGTCTCCGTTACCAGTTGTGGGAGGCCCATGTCAGTGCGTCTCTGGTAAGTAGGGCGATGATGTACACCACCTTAGATCCTGCAGAGGGGAAGCGAGAAGGAGTTAGCCAAATTGAATCACACATTGGTTAAGGAAGCCCCAGCACTCATGGGGGTCACCAGAGTAGCAATTTGGAGTAGGAAGATGGGGTTCAGTGGAGCGATTGTTGTCCAGTGAGGGCAGGAAAGGGGTCTCAAAGGACTGGCCTGTTGGTGTTGCAATGTAAGGGCCCCGAACGATTGTGCAAGGGATGCAACATGACTCTCCAGTTGGAAGCATCTGTCACCACCTGAGGAGAAGGCCCGACCCCTGGTACTGAGGTGGGAATTGGTAGAAACGCCAGCCACAGGGTCACGTCTGGAGAGTGGATGGTCGAGGTAGCCAGCTCAGGATTGGAGAGGTTAAAATAGTCTTGATACTTGCCGAGGTCAGAGGTAGGAGCCAGTAGAATAGTCAGAGTCCGAGTGCCGTGGTCAGGGGTTAAAGCCAGTAGTATCGTAGAAGTCCGTATGCCGTGGTCAGGATTGAAGAGATGTGGAAGGTCAGAGGTAAGCCGGGGTCAGTAAGCCAGAGGTATGGAGTCCAAGGATAAAGCCGGGTCGGTACACAGGAGATCAATCTGAAAAGCAGGGCAACAAGAGACAAGGCAAGGCAAGGCTAGGAACCAGGAAGTGGGAGAACAACGCTAACTGGAACTATGCTCAGCCAAAGTGCAAGTGGCACAGCTGAGCATATATGGGAGAACAGGACCAATGAGAGAGGGGAGGAGTAGAGGTGCGGCCTCAGCGGAGGCAGGGATAAGTGGAGCGGTGCAGGAGACAGGTGAGCATGATGAGTGTGATGCTGAGTGTTGATGCGCAGCTGGGGAGCGGTGCACACGTGTCACGTGTGTGTGCGCCACACGCCGTAACCGTGGGGCAGAGCCAAACTCCGCAACGTCCACAAGATTCCTCCGTGAGCGTGCGTGCTGTGTAAGCAACAGGGTTGCGCAAGGCAGCAGGTAAGGAGGGAGTGTGCTGCGGAGGACACGCTCCCCGATACCTTACAGTACCCCCCCTTGAGGAGCAGCCTCTTGACGACTCTAATATGGCTTGAGTGGGTACTTCACATGAAACCGCCTTATTAATTTGGGAGCATGTATTTGGTGATCGTTCTTCTGGTCCAAACACACTCCAATTATCAAATAATGTACCGCTCCTCTTGAAATTCTTGAATCAATAATGGACTGTACCTCGTATTCTTCTTGTCCTTATACGATCACTGGAGCAGGAATAGAAGAGGAGTCTGGAAACTGAGGATTCTGGAAGACAGGCTTCAATAGAGATACATGGAACACCGATGGTATCTTCGTGGATGAGAGAAGCTGGAGACGGTACGCAACCGGATTGATTTTCTCCAAGATAGAGTACGGGCCCAAAAATCTTGAGGCCAATTTGAGAGTAGGTGTCTTGAGCCTGATGATCTTCGAAGAAAGCCACACTCTCTCTCCTAGTTTGAACTCGGGTACATTGCGACGATGACGATCCGTCTGAGACTTTTGTCTGCGACTCGCCTCCCCGAGAGTCCTTTGAATTTTCCTCTAAGATTTTTGTAAAGATTTGATTCTTTTGCTTGTGTCTGGACCCCCGGAAGAAAAAGTGGTGGGTAGCCATGCAGGATGAAATCCGTAGTTAATAAAGAATGGGGAGAAAATCCATGGACAAGTGACTCCAAGGGCGGTCCGGTATGGGCAGAGGTAAGAGTCCAGGTGGTTTGTTTCGAGAGCTCTTGTTGCGGGCACACGTGAAGCAAGACGACAAATAGTTTGGTGTCTTTTTGCATAGCGGGCCACCAAAATGTTTGTTTAATGAGATCGGTAGTTCTTTGTGTACCAAGATGCCCGGCCGATTTAGATGAATGGCTCCATTCCAAAATGTTCTTGCAAAAACGTGGAGCCGCATACAAACAACCGTCCGGAACCTCTAGACCTTCCGGAATATGAGACTGGTTTGCCAAAAGGTCATCCAGGACGTCGAAAGAGTTGGCGGACAGGATGTATTTAGATGGGAGGATGGTCTCTTATTGGCACTCTGGTTTGTCCCCGGTTATGAATTGGCGAGATAAGGCATCCGCTTTAAAAATAATTGACCCCCGAATAAAATAAATTATGTAATTTAATCATGAAAAAAAAGAGACCAGCGAGCATGGCGAGCTCCAAGATGAAGGGCGCTCTCAATATACAGCAAGTTCTTATGGTCTGTGAGAATGGTGATTGGGTGCTCTGTACCTTCCAGGAGGTGTCTCCATTCCTGCAGAGCAAGTTTTATAGCTAATAGCTCTCGATTACCAATGTCATAGTTCTGTTCTGCTGACGAAAATTAAAAAAAAAACACAAGGGTGTAGCTTGGTTTGTGGTAACTGTCTCTGAGATAATATGGCAGCGCCCCTACATCGGACGCATCTACTTCCAAGGTGAAGGCTAGTTTGGGATCTGGATGAATTAAGATGGGTGCGGAGATGAAGGTTCTTTTGAGAAGGTCAAAAGCCTGGACCGCTGCGGGTGGCCAGGACGCTGCATCTGCCGCTTTCAAGGTTAAGGCTGTGATCGGGGCTCCTATGGTAGAACAGTCTCAAATAAATACACAATAATAATTGGCGAATCCTAAGAAACGCTGGATTACTTTGGGAGAAATGGGCTGTGGCCAGTCCAGAACTGCTTTAAGCTTGGCAGGGTCCATAGCAAAACCAGAGTCCGAGATAATTTATCCTAGGAATGTCATGGAAGTCTGGTGCAACAGGCATTTCTCTAATTTGGCATAAAGGTGATTTTCACGAAGACGAGATAAGACCAGTTAAGTGCAATTGATATGTTCAGGAAGGGACTTAGAGAAGATTAGAATTTCGTCAAGGTAGACGATGACAAAGGTCCCGATCACGTGACCACGGCATGTAAACCAAGCAGAGGGATACCGGCACCCCATAAAGGGGCCTGTATCTCGGGGAGCAGGGGTCCCCAGACCTAAAACCACAGCGGTTCAGCTCCGGAGACCCTCTGCACACCTACACTATGAATAAAAATGTATTTTAAATGTATTTATTTATATTCGTGTATTTATTTATTTATTTAGATTTATTTATGAATTGTGCTGCTGCTGTGTGTGATTTTTATTGTGGGTAGCGGGGGTGGGTGAAGGGGGTATTAGACCCAACGGTGGTTGTTTAGGGCTTGCGGGGGGGTAGCGGGTGCACTTAACCCCTTCACGACCGTAGCGGTATTAACTGCTACGGTCGTGAAGGGGTTAAGTGCACCCGCAACCCCCCTGCAAGTCCTAAACTCACACCAAGGGCCAAATACCCCCTTCACCCACCCCCGCTACCCACAATAAAAAAAATTCACGCACAGCAGCCCCACAATTAATAAAGAAATATAAATAAATAAATACATGAAGATAAACAAATTATATATATATATATATATATATATATATATATATATATATATCAACAATCCCTATACACACACATATATATATATAGTATATACACACACATGATGAACCAATATACAAATAAATGTAGAAGGGTTATCAAAATCATACTGTACTACAAATAACACTTCTCCATACAGACACACTACATTACAATGAATTTCCTTTAATAATCCTAACTGATCTTACAATCTAAATCATCAAATGGCAAAGAAAAAGCTCACATTCCAATCAATACATTGCACTTACATTGTATTTATGATGCATAAAATCTATGCACCATATACATTCTGCAAATGAATGTGAACAATATCATTGCAAGCAAAATACAGATAACTCCAAACAAGTCAACTATTTTAAGCAATCAAGTAAACAAAAATCAATATATAAGTACCAACCAGAATACAAAATTTAAAACCAACGCTAACCCTTACAATACCAAGGATTACATCTATCTAATTGTAAAAAACATTATACTGTACACACATTGGAACATTGCAATAAACAACATACAGTACAGTACATCCCCTGTATCTCCCTGCCTTGAGTGTAATCTGTGTAAAGCCCCCTCCCCCTTAATGTTTCTGTTAAATCTCTCTGCCTTGAGTGTAATCTGTTTAAAGCCCCCTCCCCCCTAATGTTTCCGTTAAATCTCTCTGCCTTGAGTGTAATCTGTTTAAAGCCCCCTCCCCCCTAATGTTTCTGTTAAATCTCTCTGCCTGTGTTGCTGTGAGTGCAGTTTATGTAAATGTGGGGAGGGGGAGTTGGTTATAACCCCACCTCCTTGACTGTGATCTGTGTAAAGCCCCCTCCCCCTATTGTGTCTGCTAAGCTTCCCTACTTTGACTAATCTGTGTAAGCCCCCCTCCCCCTATTGTGTCGGTTAAATCTCCCTGCCTGTGTTTCTGTGAGTGCAGTGTACTGTATGTAAATGTGGGGAGGGGGAGGGGGATCCCGTGTAAATAACCACACCCACACCCACTACCCACTACCCACCTGCACATGGCCCCTCCGCTGCTGCAAAACAGAGACAAAAATTAAAACATACAAAGTAATGTCCCCTAACCCCTTAATCACCATAGCGGTTATTAACCGCTACAGTCATTAGGGGGTTAACCCACCCTCACCCACCACTTGGGATGCCTACATACCCTCCCACACTAACCCCCCCCCGTGAGGCCTAACCACCCTCACCCAGTACCCACAAGGGAGGCCTACCCACATACCGTTGGGGAAACACCCCCTCCCACCCCCAGTACCCACAATAAAAACAATACAGTGGCCCACAATAAACATCATTCTATTTATTAAATACATTACCCACCCCCTGTGGCCCCCCATAAATACATGATTTATTCTTTTACATACAGGGTTCATTACGCCGCCCCACGCGAGTCCCCAGTGGGCTGGCGGGGCACCTGGACAGACCTACAGGGTACCAGCAGCCCTTTTTAAACAGGTTCTGGAGGCCTGCTAGTGGGTCCCGCCAGCACCATGGCCCCCAGGTGGTCTCCTTGGGTCACCGTGGGCCACAATTTGGTCCCCACAGTAGGCCCGCGGATGTCTGGGAGCCCCGGGTCAGACCCACAGGTGTCTGCGGGGCCTCGGGTGGTTCCCATGGGGGTCTGGGGAACTCACGAGTGCTCACTACGGGTCCGCGGTGCCCCCACAGAAGTGGGACCACACATCATCATCCCCGCACCTACAGGTCGGCGGTGCCCCCACAGAAGTGGGACCACACAGCTTCATCCCCGCAGACTACGAGTCCACGGTGCCCCCACAGATGTGAGGCCACCGCTTCATCCCCGCATGTGTCACCCGTGGAACCACCAGCCTGGTACCCGTGAGATACCCGAGGAAACCACAGGTGGTCTCCAGAGGTCCCACGCAGAACCACGGAACAAACCCTGAATGTAAAAATAAACCTGGCCTATACATTCAATACATACCCCCCCCCCCCAACACCTACAGTGCAATAATGTGCAAAATAACTATTATCCAGATATGGATAATAGATTAATTGCCCATTATTAAAAACATTAACTAGCATATTCAAATAAATAAAGTACTACTGACCTCATCAATACGAAGTGTCCGTCGCCAGCAACATCCTTGTCTTGCCCACAAAATACATAGCCAATACAAAGCCAATACATTGCAATTACATTCAGATATCAATTAACCCCTTAAACAACTTATCAGATAATAACCGCAAAGGTAATTAAGGGGTTAAGCCACACTGGCCCGATACCCACCCTTCACCCATGTATTTGTACAGTGGCTTCATTATGCAACTATATATACAGTATATATATATACACAGCAAAGAACTGGATCCACAGGACAGCAGCAGTATGGTGAAGATAAAAGTTCTTTATTAGAAAATCATGGTGCAGACAGGTATGGGTGCAGGAAAAAACCTCTGTCTCTAACGCGTTTCACGCCTTGCTGGCGCTTCGTCGGAGAGTACTCTCCGACGAAGCGCCAGCAAGGCGTGAAACGCGTTAGAGACAGAGGTTTTTTCCTGCACCCATACCTGTCTGCACCATGATTTTCTAATAAAGAACTTTTATCTTCACCATACTGCTGCTGTCCTGTGGATCCAGTTCTTTGCTGTGCGCTGCACCTCTACATCTGTGGCTACCTGAATCATTTCTATCAGCAGAAGCACGCATTCCAGAAGGCACAATGGGCAAGGTCACGTGAGTTGTACCTTTAAACAGTACATAGAGGTATTTTATTGGTGTGTTTATGCTAAAGTGTCAGTACCAGTCCACATTGGTAGTGAGGGGGTGGGGCTCATATATCTCCATTACCCACACCCACCAGGACATTTATTCAGGTTACAGACCACACACTCACCCATATATACCTCACTCTATTATACCTTAAACCCAGCCTATACCCTTCAATCAAGAAATTATTATTTATTATAAATCATGTCACTAGAGCACTATATCTGAACAATGTTCTTCTACCCGGCTATATATATACACAGTATATACACACACATGATGAACCAATCCAATATACAAATAAATGTAGAAGGGTTATCAAAACCATACTGTCCTACAAATAACACTTCTCCATACAGACACACTACATTACAATGAATTTCCTTTAATAATCCTAACTGATCTTACAATCTAAATCATGAAATGACAATGAAAAACCTCACATTCCAATCAATACATTGCATTTACATTGTATAAATGATGCATAAAATCTATGCACCATATACATTCTGCTATCGGGCACATTTGTATTTTGAGTGTGGCAGAGGACTGGTAGTGACTGCGGGAGCCTTACAGCCAAGTGAAAGGAAATTCGGCGATTGCACCCGCCTCCTAGCAGCAGATTTCCGGATTCAGCTTGACAGACAGCACCAGGAGCTCCACGAGATCCGTCAAGCCGCGTGGTGTGACGCGCTTCCGGTCACGGAGAGAGAGAGATCCCTGGAGGTCTGAGGACTGAAAAAACGGAGCTGCTGCCGGTTACCATCTATCCTTGCACCCCTGCTTATGTCCTGTGGCAGTCCTGTAAGTAGGATTCCGGTTTTTACCCACCGGATCCCACGTGTGCTACCGCATCATTTTCATTTCAACTGTGTTAATAAATACTTTATTGTAGGATTAGTCAGCCTTGCCTGTTTTATGTAGTGTTTGTCTTGTCCTGTTTGTCCTGCATGTTTGGTTGTTTGCATACTGCACTATGATATGTTTTCTTTGTCTATTTTTTCTCCCATGCATATACATATGGAGTCCAAACATTGAAGACAAGCTGTGAAGATACTACTGCAGCTATCTACTATTCTGAGACTCTTTCAGTGCTGGACATTAGTATTACCTTGGACTAATTGGCGCCGGTCTGTATTGTTTATCACATGGTATACTAGAGCCAATCAGAGTAGGGATGGAGTTCCCACGCTCTGATTGGCTACCATACCATGTGAGGGCGGCCATGTGTCTTTTCATGACGTCATCTTAAAGGCAATTGAAGCAAAGCCATTCTGATTGGCTGTGCTTTCATTGCCTTTAAGTAACGTCATCATTTTTATTTTTATCGGCCAAAACACATGGTTTTCACGGCCCAATCAGGACCGTGGGAACCATGACGAAAATGTGACGTCATAGGCCTTTAAAAGCCTATGTCGTCTCATTTTGAAGCCAGACGCCGCGGAGGAAGGACCTCCGGAGAAGAAAAAAGACAAGGGCGTGGCCGAAGACGGGAAGAAGACCCCGCCCGGAAGAAGATAGAAGAAAGAAGAATACAGATGAAGATGGATTACAAATAGAAGACCCGTGGATTGATTTGGCTTTTTAGTTTAATGTTTATTTTTTTGTATGGTTTATTATTATATGGGTTCCTGTTCGCGGATTGGTTCGTGAGTAAGGTGCGCCACGGGAGTCGGTGGGGGCAAGTAATGGTAAGTGAACTAAAGAAATGTATTTTATTTAACTTGTTAATTTTTTTAAAAGGTTTTTTAACATGTGTATTTTTTTGTTGTTGTGGTATTTCATTTCTTGCCACTGTATGTATGTATGTATATATGTCTAGAGAGATATATACATACAGGGTAAGAAATGATGTTGTTTTAAAAGCTTGATTTGATTTGTTTTAAATTAATTTGTCTATGCTGCTATGCTTTATTGTTAGTTTAAAGTATTTTAAAATTAGATGTATGTAATCCTTGGTATTGTATTGTGTGTTTGAGGGTGGTCAGGGATAGCCTTGGTTTTAAAGTTTGTATTTTGGTTGGTACTTACAGTATATTGTTTCACATGCTAAATTGTTCTGCTCCAGGCGTGAATTAGTTAATTGTTTTATTGTTCGGGATGGACTGTCAATTGTTTAGGGATGTAAATAATGATTGCTAATTGATTTTTGTTTACTTGATTGGTTAAAATAGTTGATTTGTTTGGAGTTATTTGTATTTAGCTTGCAATGATATTGTTCACATTCATTTGCAGAATGTATATGGTGCATAGATATATCTATATCTCTCTCTCTCTGTATATATATATATACTGTATATATAGTTGCATGATGAAGCCACTGTACAAATTCATGGGTGAAGGGTGGGTATCGGGCCAGTGTGGCTTAACCCCTTAATTACCTTTGCGGTTATTATCTGATAAGGTGTTTAAGGGGTTAATTGATATCTGAATGTAATTGCAATGTATTGGCTTTGTATTGGCTATGTATTTTGTGGGCAAGACAAGGATGTTGCTGGCGATGGACACTTCGTATTGATGAGGTCAGTAGTACTTTATTTATTTTAATATGCTAGTTAATGTTTTTAATAATGGGCAATTAATCTATTATCCATATCTGGATAATAGTTATTTTGCACATTATTGTACTGTAAGTGTTGGGGGGGGGGGGGTATGTATTGAATGTATAGGCCAGGTTTATTTTTTTTACATTCAGGGTTTGTTCCGTGGTTCTGCGTGGGACCTCTGGAGACCACCTGTGGTTTCCTCGGGTATCTCACGGGTACCAGGCTGGTGGTTCCACGGGTGACACATGCGGGGATGAAGCGGTGGCCTCACATCTGTGGGGGCACCGTGGACTCGTAGTCTGCGGGGATGAAGCTGTGTTGTCCCACTTCTGTGGGGGCACCGCCAACCCGTAGGTGCGGGGATGATGATGTGTGGTCCCACTAATGTGTGGGCACCGCGGACCCATAGTGAGCACTCGTGAGTTCCCCAGACCCCCGTGGGAACCACCCGAGGCCCCGCAGACACCTGTGGGTCTGACCCGGGGCTCCCAGACATCCGCGGGCCTACCGTGGGGACCCAATTATGGCCCACGGTGACCCAAGGAGACCATCTGGGGGCCATGGTGCTGGCGGGACCCACCAGCGGGCCTCCAGAACCTGTTTAAAAAGGGCTGCTGGTACCCTGTAGGTCTGTCCAGGTGCCCCGCCAGCCCACCGGAGACTCGCGTGGGGCTGCGTTATGAACCCTGTATGTAAAAGAATAAATTCATGTATTTATGGGGGGGCACAGGGGGTGGGTAATGTATTTAATAAATAGAATGATGTTTATTGTGGGTCACTGTATTGTTTTTATTGTGGGTACTGGGGGTGGGGGGGGGTGTTTCCCAACGGTATGTGGGTAGGCCTCCCTTGTGGGTACTGGGTGAGGGTGGTTAGGCCTCACGGGGGGGTTAGTGTGGGAGGGTATGTAGGCATCCCGAGTGGTGGGTGAGGGTGGGTTAACCCCCTAATGACTGTAGCGGTTAATAACCGCTATGGTGATTAAGGGGTTAGGGGACATTACTTTGTATGTTTTAATTTTTGTCTCTGTTTTGCAGCAGTAGGGGGGCCATGTGCAGGTGGGTAGTGGGTAGTGGGTGTGGGTGTGGTTATTTACACGGGATCCCCCTCCCCCTCCCCACATTTACATACAGTACACTGCACTCACAGAAACACAGGCAGGGAGATTTAACCGACACAATAGGGGGAGGGGTCTTACACAGATTAGTCAAAGCAGGGAAGTTTAGCAGACACAATAGGGGGAGGGTTTTTTACATAGATTACATCAAGGCAGGGAAGTTTAACACACACAATAGGGGGAGGGGTTTTTACATAGATTAGTCAAGGCAGGGAAGTTTAACACACACAATAGGGGGAGGGGGACTTACACAGATTACAGTCAAGGCAGGGAGGTTTAACACACACATTAAAAATATGTATTTAATGTATTTATTGTTTATTCTGCCTTAACCCTTCATTGCCTTAGCGGCTATCAGCTATGGTAATGTAGCAGCATTTCTGTATTTTTAATAATATGGTGCAGGAGCAGGGGGTCCCCTGAGCATTAATTTCTGGTTTAGGGAACCCCCTGCTCACTGTACAATATTATTAAAAATACAGAAATGCTGCTTCATTACCATAGCACATAGCCGCAAAGGTAAAGAACGATTCTTTATTGATGTGTGTGTTTTATTCATACTGTAGATGTGCAGAGGGTCTCCGGAGCAGAAATGTTTTGGTTTTAGGTCCGGGGACCCCCTGCTTCCCGAGATACAGGCCCCTTTAGGGGGTGCCGGTATCCCTCTGCTTGGTTTACAGGCCGCGGTCACGTGATCAGGACCTTTAAATGCAGAGGGATACCGGCACCTCATAAAGGGGGCTGTATCTCGGGAAGCAGGGGGTCCCCGGACCTAAAACCAACGCGGTTCAGCTCCGGAGACCCCCTGCACATCTACACTATGAATAAAAATGTATTTTAAATGTATTTATTTATATTCATGTATATATTTATTTATTTATTTATTTTTTGGGCGGCTGCTGTGAATTTTTTTTTATTGTGGGTAGCGGCGGTGGGTGAAGGGAGTATTAGCCCCAATGATGGTTGTTTAGGGCTTGCGTGGGGGTAGCAGGAGGGGTTAACCCCTTCGTGACCGTAGCGGTATTAACTGCTACAGCCGTGAAGGGGTTAAGTGCACCCGCAACCCCCCCGCAAGTCCTAAACTCACACCAAGGGCCAAATACCCCCTTCACCCACCCCCGCTACCCACAATAAAGCGGGCACGGTGGGTTAACCCCTTCATTGCCTTAGCGGCTATCAGCTATGGCAATGAAGCAGCATTTCTGTATTTTTAATAATATTGTGCAGGAGCAGGGGGTCCCTTGAGCTTTGATTTCTGGCTCAGGGAACCCCCTGCTCACTGTACAATATTATTAAAAATACAGTCATGCTGCTTCGTTACCATAGCACATAGCCGCAAAGGTAAGGAACGAGTGTTTATTTATATATGTGTTTTATTCATACTGTAGATGTGCAGAGGGTCTTCGGAGCTGAACCGCTGTGGTTTTAGGTCCGGGGATCCCCTGCTTCCCGAGATACAGGCCCCTTAAGGGGGTGCCGGTATCCCTCTGCTTTGTTTACATGCCGCGGTCACATGATCGGGACCTTTAAATACAGAGGGATACCGGCACCTCATAAAGGGGTCTGTATCTCGGGGAGCAGGGGGTCCCCAGACCTGAAACCAATGCGGTTCAGCTCCGGAGACCCCCTGCACATGTACACTATGAATAAAAATGTATTTTAACTAAGTTTTAATGTGCTGATATTTGCGCAGAGAGAGCAGCGGTTCTCTCTCTGCTGCAAACACATATCGCCCCCGCCGGCCTATAGTATCATTGATGTGCATATACAGTACTATATGTGTACGTACTGTATGTTAGGGGTTATAGGGGTTGTTGTTATACAGTATATATATATATATTGTAATTATATTGTATGCAATGCAATGTTAGGGGTTAAAGGGGTTGTTGTTATACAGTATATATATATATTGTAATTATATTGTATGTAATGCAATATATATATATATATATATATATATATATATATATATATATTGCATTACAATTCATGAATTTACAGTATGCCATCTGGCGGACACGCGAAGCATTGCAGCCTAGTAAATCCTGAACCATTATCAATTAACACATCAACCGCGCGTCAGCCGGGCATGACCCTGGCTGGGAGCGCGGCATGCTCCGGGTGAACAGTGTGGCATTCCAGGAACATGCCAGGTACAAGTCGGTGATTACTTCGAATAAAAGCTGCCGCTGCTGTATGAGTCCACCACTGTAAATCCCTGCATTCCCAAGGTCAGTGTGTCTTCCCTAGCACCAGAGAATGAATTCTGTTTGCCCTCTCTTACTAACTCAGAGTTTCTAAGCTCTGTTCCCGAGGTTATTTCTGTTTTAACCCCTGCTAGTCTGCTCTGTGAGGTCCCCATTGTGAGCCCTTGTATTCCGCAGACTAATGTTAGGTCCTTAGGGCAAGAGGCTGAACCCCCTATGACTCCACTCTCGGAGACTAGTTTCTCTTTCTCTGATTCTCAGGTACAGACCAATTTAACCCTTGAGGTTTTTCCTATGTTAACCCCTGCAGGTCAGCAGTATGAACCTCCCTTGGTAAATGCCTGTAGTCCGTCAGTCAAGGACACCTCCTTAGCTTCAGAGGATGAACCCCTTATGTCCCCAGACTCAGCTAAAATTCTCGGGGCTACGCCCCCCGAACTTTCGGCAATAATACTGGCTCCAGTTAAGTATTCTGGAACCGTTTGTTTCCCTAAGCCTGTTCGCAGAATCCCAATTCCTAGGTATTTCGCTGACCCCGTCTGTCACTCAGAGAGCTGAAATCCCTGCTTCTGAGCATACACCCTTTTTGTGGAATCTTTAGTCGTTTCTGATGTCCCAGACACTCTTTCCCAAATACCCACTTCAGAGACCAGCACAGTTGTGGTTGCCCCCATTGTACTGTCTGTGTTCTACTCTTCTCAAATCCTAGGGTTAAAAGTGAACAGTACATACCATGCCCCTTTCCAAGTGACCCGTTCTGGAATCAGTGTATCTGCTGTTGCTCCCTTAGTACGATTACAGTCAGGGCCCTCCTTTTTGAAGGATCAGGTTTTCAAATGTAAATCTCCCTTTAACCCTGATTTTGTAAACCTGCAGTCCCTTCTCACTGTAGTGAAAAGTTCTCCAGCAGCCGCTGAGTTAAGCTCTGCCGCTGCAAAAACTTCTGTTGTAGAAGCAACCTTCCCTAGCTCACTTCCGTTTGTCCTATCTGTTATTCCTGTCCTTGACTCTAAGTCTGTTTCCTTGGAACCGGTGACATCTATTAGCCTCCCTACTACGGTCCCTCAGGCTATCACTTCAGAGATCAGTTTATCTGTCCCTGATCCCTTACTACGTTCTGAGTCTTCCCTTATGGCTTCTAGGGTCTCCCCAGCACTCCCAGTGTTAACCCTTGGCTTCTCACTGACTCCTGAGGTAGAGCCTGACTGCCTGCTCTCCACCTCTGCGGTAGTCTGTGAAATGCCTATCACCCTTACTAAAATTCCTGTTTTGCAAGGTATTTCTCCTATTAAGTCTGTGATATCTGCAATTCCTTTAATTGGTTCCAAGACCCCTGTCACTGAGTCTCCCATGGAGTCTGATGCCCTCACTAGGGATTCACAGGGACCCAATTCTGAAACAAGCGCAATGTTCTCTGATTTCATTACAGTAGCTAGTTCAGTTCCTGCTGTTTCTCAATCACCCACTTCAGTGACAAGCAAGATGTCCCTTGTTTATATTGGAAAGTCTACCCCAGTTTCTTTCACGGATCATGCCACAGCCTCCGGGATGATTAAAAATGACTTTAAGTCTGGGATGCCCACTCCTTTAATAATACTGTTTCACGCTGATTTGCCCACAGTATTCGGGGTATCCACTACTGACTGTATATCTACTACCACGAACTCGGGGGTATCGCATTTGGAACTTTCAGTCATACCTGCTGTGTCTCTTTTTTTGAAAAACCCCATCTTTAAGATGGACTTATATTTCCCTGTGTCTTCCACAATTCTTGGGGTACTTGCTATTGACTGTCCTGTCGCAAAACTAGGGTTACCTCTCAAGAAGGTGCCTGGAGCTACCGATGTTAAGAACCCTATGTTTAAAACAGTAATATTTCGCATTGCTTCTCCCACAGTATCATGCGAGACCTGGGTACCTGGGACCTCTACTCCTAAGCCAAGCTCTAGTTCTCTGTCTTCTTTCTCTGTGTTGGAGGTACCCAGCTTTAACCCCAAGACTTTTTTTCCTATGGCGGATGCGCCACATAACCGCCTGCCTGTTTTTTTGGATAAAATCTGTTTTCTCACCTTTCAAACAGACTCCTTACTCGCAGGTCTCTGTGCGGTGCCTAAAGTGCCCTTTCTGGATGGCTTTTGGCCTTTCTCTAAAACAAAGACACCCTTACTGGACCTCGTCGCTTTACCTGAAGCGTCCTTCCCTGTTCTCTATGGGTCCACTATGGGTATGGACATGCTGTCCCCTACCGTCTCCTTAATGCTTACTATGCCCTTCGCCAAGGCCATAACTTCGTATTTGATTCTCTCTAAAGATCACAGACCAAGGGAGGCGGACCCTTCAACTGCCAGTACCACGACCAAGAATTGCGTACACACTGCTACAGACTCTCTCGAATTGCTTGGGATAGCAACCCTGCTTTGTATCAAAAGTACCGCTTCAATAGTGTGCAGTGAACCCTCCCGCCCCATTCCCTCGCTAACCACCACTCGGAATTCCTTGGAAGCTAAAGACTCTCGCAACTTCCTCCATGCTGATTTCACCAAAGACATTGTCTTCTCTGAAGATCCCCCTGTCATTTTTGTCCGACAATCAGTGTACTGTGTCCCGTATTCTTGGACTATTACTATGCACCGGACACCTGGCTACTGCCCTTCTGATGTCCCCATTCCGGAGCCCCCAGATCCCATTGCCCATGTACCAAGAACCGCAGTGCCACCGCTGTCTTTTGTGGCACTCGCCAATGTACACCTGGATTTTGGACCTATTTCTCGTCGGAGACACTTCAGGTACAACTCAATGTCTCCCAGACCTATGTATGGTCCTGTCCACCCAGGCTTCTCACCCAGTGGTGGGGGTACTGTAAGGAATCCCAACAAATTGTGGGCTTTCAACGCCACCTCTCGCCTAAGGAGGTTTAGGAACAACTCCATGTCCCCCAAATCTGTGAATGACTCTGTTCGTCTGAAGGTCTCACCTGAAGGGGGGGGGGGGGGGTACTGTAAGGAATCCACTACTGGCTTTGACTATAGCCTTGCAGACCTATGCAGTTGCAAGCTTCCTCTGGCAATCAATGGCACATGTGCTGCCTCTCATTGCAGCTTCTGCCCTGTGCTCCATCTTTGGAGGAATACTCACACACCCTCCTCCTGTGATTGGATCTCCGCCCTTTATATCCTGGGCATTGGCACTGAACCAGTGCCGAGCATAACAAATCCTACCTTGAACGTTACTGTCTCTGCCACAAACCACCCAGGCCTCCTCCTAGTGTTCTACCTCTCTAGTTCCTGAGTATCCAGAGGCCTGTTCCTGTCTCCTGTGCTGAAGCGTGTTTAGCCAGCACTGGTATCTGCTGCATTCTGTCCTAGCAGTGGCTACCCTTGTTTTCCTGAGGTCTGCTGCTAATATCCATGCAGTGACCCGCCTTGGACTTCTGTGCTGAAGCGTTGGTTTCCCCGACATTGCCCTGCGGTGTACTTCAGCCAGCCTGCTGTGTACTTCAGCCAGCCTGCTGTCTCCTCTTGCTGAGATCGGCGTCATGGGCCGAGGCCGCTCCCCACGCAGAAGCCATTCCTGCGCTCACGCTCCTAAGCTGAAGCGGGGAACTCCTGACTACCTGTTGCCGAACTCCGTCTTGAATAACGACGATGCTGCCTTCTCCAATCCTGACCCTGCTACGTACGACTACGAACTGCGCACTCCGGATCAGTCTGTGCGGACTAAGGTCGGTGATTATATAACCCCACCTCAGCCCCGCGGTCCGGTCCCGGTTTGTGGCGAGCACCGGCGTAACAGGGACACAGAGCGGAATCACAATCCAGGAACAAATCCATCAAAAAGGAGTCACTATTGAAAATAGAAGATACTGTCACGCCTGTATGCCCGCAGACCTGGTTAGACCCCAGTACTGAGGTGGGAACGGTATGATACCACACACCCACAGCAGTGGGAGCAAGCCCGGAGTGTGGTATAGCGTTGCTGGGCCTGTTGGAAGAGTGTTAGTATATACTTGCAACGCTTGGGGATGTCCGTAAGAATAGTCGTGTCCGTGTGCCAATGTTCTGGGATCCAGAGGGTAGAGTCGTCAGAGGGCAAGCCAGGTCCTAGGAAGCCAGAGATCAGCGGAGTCGTATGCGTAGCCGGGTTCAAAGGGATACCAGAGAGCAGAGTAGTCCAGGACAAGCAGGGGTCAAAGCCAGGGAAATCCAAGATAACACAGGAGCAGGAAACAGCAGGAACACAGAGGGTGCACAGCATAGCACAGGTACACACAGGGAAACAGGAACTATGCAGAGCGGGAAGAAGTGGACAGACAGGGGTTATTAAGGAGGGCATACCAATGGGAGAGAGGGGAGGAGTAGAGAGAGAAGTGGGAGACGACAGGGAGAGAAGAGGAGGAGACAGAAGGGGCAGTCAGGGGAATGGCCTGTAGGGCTTGGGAGGCGGAGACATGGGGGACAGGATAAGAGAAGTATGTGCGCGCCCTCTGTAAGCTGGGGATGCGCATGCACAGGCTGCAACACAGAGACGGCCCACACGGACCGAGTGGAGGACGAGGGGAGGACGAAGGAGGGGCACGGAGTGCAGAGGAGTAGAACGCGCGCGCGACCTGCGACCGCGAGACGGCACGCAGAGGCAGAGAGGAGGGAGCAGGCAGGTCAGGGAGACCAGAGGAGGAGCGTCTGTGCGCGCCCTCCGTGGGCTGAGGGAGCGTACATACAGGACGTGTCACCAGGCGTGCGGAGCGCCGCGCCGCGGGCACCACACAGGGAGGAGGCAACGGGGTGGACGCCACAACTGGGGAAGGTAATGCGGGCACCGCGGGAGAGAGGGAGCGAGGAGGATCATGGCAGGGACTCAGGGACCGCGTGGGTATGCGAGACCTGCGGGGCACGCGCTGCGGCAAAGGGAGAGAGGTAGAAGGCAATGGAGAGGAGTGGGAAGGAGTAGAATGGGCAACCGGAGATGGGAGAGAGGGACAAGGAGGAGAAGGAATCTCCTGAGTCGTCACAGATACTAATGTCATCAACATTTCAAAATATCAATTATCACAGGCAGAACTTAAAGTATTACATCTTGGTCTGACTTTTGCCCCTAGCAGAGACTTTAATCTTTTCTCTACTATTGTAGATTTGTATAAATTTACTAGAAAATTATCCTTAAAAAGATTTTTCAAGAATAGACAAATACAAATGGGTCATAACATCAAAAGATTCACAGACTCCTATTTGCAAAAATGTCAAACACAAATTGCCAATTTTTGACATCTCAAACCAAATGACATTTCGCGATCAGTGTTTCCTTCGTGACATGATAGAACTATCAGAAGACCATACAGAATCACCTGATTGAACAATTAATTTTCTGGGCAAACAATCATCAGGACTATATAATAAATCCAAATTTTGTCCAGATACTACAAATGATAATGCTATTAATTTGTTCAAACAGGTGGTTGAAAGAGATCTATCACTCTTGGCGAAAGGTATTCAATTTACTGCTTATCCTCAGCACGGTGACAATCTGCGATCAGAACTGCGACATGCTATCTCTTCCCTCAAAAACAACACTGACATTGTGGTCAAAAATGCGGATAAAGGGGGAGCGGTCGTTATTCTGGATCGCACATACTACTGTGCTGAGACGACTAGACAACTGAAGGATCGGCTGTCGTACATCTCATTGGACTCTGACCCAACCAACTCCTTTCTCAGAGAGCTCTACGATCTGCTTGAAGAAAGTAAAATTCTCCAAGTCCTCTCTGACAAAGAGTATGACTATCTACACTGCACTCACCCTATCACTCCCATTTCTCATCACCTTCCCAAAATTCACAAATCCCTTCATGCACCACCTGGACGTCCCATTGTATCCAGCATAGGGTCACTGGGTGAACACTTGTCCACTTACATTGATCACAATTTACAACCACTTGTTTATGCACTTCCTTCACACTTACAGGACACATCTCACCTTCTCACTTTATTTCAACATTACCTCTGGTCTCCCAATTTTTTATGGGTTTCACTAGACATATCTTCACTATACATCATCATTTCAAACTCGGATGGTTTCCAAGCTACCAGACATTTTCTGGAACGAGATTCACCTTCATCACAGGCACATATTTCCTTTATCCTTGACAGCATACATTTTTTACTTAATCATAATTATTTTTCATTTTCAGGGGCTTTCTATCTCCAAACACATGGGACTGTCATGGGCACATGTTTCGCACCATCCTATGCAAATCTTTTCATGGGGTGGTGGGAAGAGTCCCACGTGTTTGGAGAAAAGAACTCTTATCGTCACCACATACACTTTTATCGTCGGTTCTGTTGAACAGCTGATGGCCTTTCTTGACTATGTCAACAGTAACTCACTCAATCTCACATTCACCTCACAACACCATTCACATCACATACACTATATTGACCTCAGGCTATTCATAGGCCTAAACCAAATGGTTCATACGGATGTAGCCAGGTCCCCCCCTGCCTGCCAAGCCCCCCCTCACCTTCCTGGCGATCGCAGGTGCCGCCGAGCCCAATGGCGGTCCCGTCGGCCGATCGGAAGAGTGGGGGGGGTCAGAGTCCTGCTCGGGGGTTGCCGGGGACACGTGCAGCCGGTTGTCAGGGCCGCGATCGCGTCGTTAGGGCTCCCGGCGCTCCTGAAGCAGGGCGGCGAGGGCGCCGCCAGCTTCTAAGTGTTAGTGCATGCGCAGTGCGGATCTTGGTGCGGTGGCCAGCCAGGGACATTGCGCATGCGCAGTGATAGCGCGCGAACCCTAGCCTACCAGGGACAGGCTCTTGGAAGGGACTACAAGTCCCATGAGCCTCAGCTGCGCCCCACGTGATGCCAGGGAGCCAATAGGGCTGAAGTATTGCCTTGCAGGCAAGAAAAGATACATTTCGCGGGTTTGCAGCTACGCAGTCAGTCAGGACCAGGACAAGCTAGGGGAAGGAGGTGAGTGCAGGGGTGAGTGACCCACTGCATTAGGCCAGCAGCCCCCTAGGTCCCAGTTAGGTCCTGAGCCACTGTGTAGCATGTGGTGCTATAGGGACAGGCCCTAGATAGGGACACTGCCCCATTAGCTATTTGGATAGTCAGGGACACAGCGCTGAAGCCTTGCAGCCCTGCGAGGTGGGTTCTGGGCTCGGAACGCCACCAAAGACCCTGAGACTAAGGTGATATTATCTACGCTGGAATTCACCCAACGTGGTGCGGAGGACGACGTCGGATCGGGTGGAATCCCTGTCGTAGTCTGCGGAACCCGGGGTGGGAGCCCCGGGCAGGTATCAATCTTCAAGTGCACCAACAATCCTACATTATACTCACACGGTACCAGTGGCTACGCAGTCACTCATATCATCTCACCCAAAGAGTGCGGGACATATTGTGTGGGGTTATTGGACACGGGGTGGGATCACCCGGTGTAGGTGGGAGCGTCCTGCGAGACGTAGTAGTTAGTGTCTCCTCCAGAGAGGGACACTTGTTATATATGAATACGTATTGCAACAGTAAAGTCATTGGTTATTTAACATACAGTGTGTTGAGTGAGATATATATATATATTTGTTCTGCAAGGAACCACTCCTCCTCTGGTCCTCTCTCCCCCTTTCTCTCCTGTCCCCTCTCTTCCCCCTTCTCTCCTGCCCCCTCTCTCCCCCCTTCTCTCCTGTCCCCTCTCTCCCCCTTCTCTCCTGTCCCCTCTCCCCCCTTCTCTCCTGTCCCTTCTCTCAGCCCTTCTCTCCTGTCCCCTCTCTCCCCCCTTCTCTCCTGTCCCCTCTCTCCCCCCTTCTCTCCTGTCCCCTCTCTCCCCCCTTCTCTCCTTTCCCCTCTCTCCCCTTTCTCTCCTTTCCCCTCTCTCCCCTTTCTCTCCTTTCCCCTCTCTCCCCCCTTCTCTTTCTCCCCCCCATCACTCCGTTTGCCCCCCCCACCCCACATCTCTCCGTTTTACCCTCCCTTCACATCTCTGTCTACCTTTGTCTACCTTAAATGCCTTATTCAATGATAGTGCTGCTGCCCATGAGTTGAGTGTACCAGGGTTCGATTCTTGGCTCGGATGTTTTTTTCCCCCCCATTTAATTCACAGTCGAGTGTAAATAGCTGCTTGGCTATTTCCACTTGAGTGCGAATAACCAAGCAGCTATTTGCACTTGACTGTGAATATCCACTGCCCACTGTCACCCACCCACCCAGTCAAGTCACCCACCCAGTCACTGTCACCCACCCAGTCACTGTCACCCACCCAGTCACTCACTCACCCACCCAGTCACGCACTCACCCAGTCACTCACTCACCCACCCAGTCACTCACCCACCCAGTCACACACTCGCCCACCCAGTCACTCACTCGTCCACCCAGTCACTCACCTACCCAGTCACTCACTCGGTCACTCACTCACCCACCCAGTCACTCACCCACCCAGTCACTCAACCACCCAGTCACTCAACCACCCAGTCACTCAACCACCCAGTCACTCACTCGCCCACCCAGTAACTCACTCGCCCACCCAGTCACTGTCACCCACCCAGTCACTGTCACCCACTCACCTAGTCACTGTCTCCCAGTCACTGTCTCCCACCCACCGTCATTCACTGTCTCCCACCCACTGTCATCCATCCACCCACCATCATCCACCCACCCAGCCACCGTCATCCACCCACCCCCGTCATCCACCCACCATCATCCACCCACCCAGCCACCGTCATCCACCCACCCAGCCACCGTCATTCACCCACCCAGCCACCGTCATTCACACACCCAGCCACCGTCATTCACCCACCCAGCCACCGTCATTCACCCACCCTGCCACCGTCATTCACCCACCCACTCACCGTCATTCACCCACCCAGCCACCGTCATTCACCCACTGTAAGGAATCGGGAGCCACGTCCCCTGCGACGTGACCCCTCCTTACCCACTACTAGTACTGCAGCTGCTGCCTCTGCCCCTCATCGCTACCCCTGCCGACGCGCGGCACTTCCTGCTACTCACGCCGTGGCCGCCATCTTGGATTCTCATGCTGGCGTTACAGAGCGCGCATCTATCCCTGGCACTTGTAACACGCGCACCATGCCTGCCTCTGCCCCCAGCTCAGCCCGGGAGTTCTTGCCACGCCTCCTCCACTCTCAGCTGAACCCTGTTACTCCCAGCCTCTCAGGAGCTGCTCCTCGACACGCCCCCGTCCGGATTGGTGGACACCGCTTTAAATACCCTGCTCTGTCACGTTCTCCTTGCTCTGTCACTTCCTCCTTGCTTCCTGTGTAGCCTGGAAACTGTGTCGTGCTCCTGTTTGTCTTTACCCCTACAGATTTGAACCGGCTTGTCTGACTTACCTCTCTGGCTCCCGACTTCGGCTTACCCATCACGATTCTTACCTCTCATACCCTTGGACACGGAAATTGATTTGACTACGGAACTCTCTATACTCCTGAACCCGGCAAGTACAACGACTATTCTAAATCTTAATTCAGGCCTGGCCACGCTACAACCACATCCCAGACCCGCTCCCTCTGCTGTCGGTGTGTATATTCAACATCCCACCTCAGTACAGGGGAGTGGCCTGGTCTGCGGGCTGCACAGCGTGACACCCACCCACTGTCATTCACCCACCCACTCACCCAGGCAGGCAGTCACATGTCTTTTGTTGAAAATCTAAAAATAAACAGGTTGCATTCTAATGTTTTTTTCTGTATCACAATAAGAAAACAGTTAAGTAAAAGTTGCGCGCTAAAAGATATTTTTTCATGGTAGGTGCGCTATGGATTTGGGGGGGAGGGGTGCGCTATAGATTGGTGGCGGGGGGCCAAGCTCCTTTCATTTGTCCCGGGCTCCATGATTTCTGATGGCGGCCCGGACAAACATTTTAAGCAGGCCCTTCCCCCCCCCGTCGTCGGTATTGCCCGCCACCCACCTCCCCATTTCACACCTCACGAGCCCCCTCTCTTCCCCCCCCCATCCCATGTATTTCTCTCCCTTCTGTCTCACCCCATCTCACTCTCCAGCCTCGCAAGTATTTCTCTCCCCTGCTTCTCACTCCTACTCCCTCTTTTCCTCACTCACCCCCTCTCCCCTCTCCCTCCGTCAATTACCCCACGCTCACTCATTCCAGCCATCCCCCCAACACACAATTCCCCCCACAAGATATATACCAAAAAACTTCCCACCCCAAAATATATACAACCTCACCCCCCCAAATACATACAAAAACCCCACTTACCCAATACATACATGTACACACATTCCCAGTAAGATAGATAGAGATATGTATATCTTACTGGGAATGTGTGTGTACATATCTATATCACACACATTCCTAGTTATATATATGTATATATATATATATATATATATATATATATATATATATATATATCTCCATATCCAATACATATAAAAAATACCCCAATACATATAAAAAATACCCAAGCCCCCCAATATATATAAAAAAAATACCCCAACCCCCACAACGCATATAAAAAATACCCCAACCCCCACAACGCATATAAAAAATACCCAACCCCCCCCAATACATATAAAAAAAAAAACAATAACCCCAATACATATATATATAAAAATAAGACTTACCTGCAAGGGGGGGGGGGGGGCATGGCGTGGTGGCGGTGCTGGGTGCCGATGCTGTGGGGGGCCTATGCTGTGGGGGGTGGCAGTACAGGGGTGTCCCGGCGACTGCGGGAGGTGGTGGGGTGGGCCCTGTCCTGCGTGGTACTGTGATGTGGAGGCACCCCTCCTCCACTGGTAACTTCAGTAGGAAGACTCCAACGTCAGAAGATAGTGAAAAAAGAACACAGAAGCGCACCAAGGCTTAAGGATACTGTATTATACAATGGATATAATAAAATGTAAAAACTTACACATAATGTTAAAAATGTCCAGTAGCGGCCAGTACAAGCATGGTGGATCCAGGAGGATAGGCGCAGGAGGTGTTGCCGGATGTTCACAGTTCAGTCCCGCGCGCTGGGGCTGGCTTGCTCGGCAAGGCTCAGATCTTAGTTCCGGGTTGCGGGTATCGCAGGACCCGTATGGAGCTGCCCTCCGATCGCCTGTGTACTTTACGTCCCACTCGAGCAGGTAAAACCAGATCTAAAGTGAACATGAAAAACATATACATAGACATAAAAAATGGGAATAATAAAGAAAATGTGTGGGGGGATAAGGAACATGAGAGGGGGGAGGTGGGAAGGGGTGAAAAAGAGGTTGAACAAGTGGGGGGGATGAGGAGGGGAAAGGAAGAGAAGGGAGAGGGTGGGGAGGGTGGAGGGAGGAACGGGGAAACAGTGGACGGGGGGAAGAGGGATAGGTGGGGAGGGGGGGTAGAGAAGGACGGGGAAAGGAGGACCAGGGGACAGGGGAAGGTGAAATAAGGGGGAGAAGAAGGAAAGGGGGGAGGTGAAGCATTTATTTAACACCTACAGGGACAGCCTTTAGCAATATGGGATTCCAACACTCCTCTCAATTAATCTACACTAGCTGATATACCCGGCGTTGCCCGGGCGTGGAAGGGCAGGGAGCATGGAGTGGAAGGGGCGGGTGGGGAGGGGCGTCGAAGGGTGGGGGGGGAGGGACGTCGAAGGGCGGGGGGGGTGGGGCAAGGGGCGTAGAAGGGTGGGGAGGGCAAAGGGCAGGGGGGCAAACGGCAGGGAGGGGCGGGGGGGGGCAAACGGCAGGGAGGGGCGGGGGGGGCAAACGGAAGGGAGGGGCGGGGGGGGGCAAAGGGCAGGGAGGGGCGGGGGGGCAAAGGGCAGGGGGGGGCAAAGAGCAGGGAGGGGCGGGGGGGGCAAAGGGCAGGGAGGGGTGGGGGGCAAAGGGCAGGGAGGGGCAGGGGGGGCAAAGGGCAGGGGAGGGAGGGGAGAGTAGGGGGCAAAGGGCATGGGGAGGGGGAGGGCGGGCAGGGGGCAAAGGGCATGTGGGTAGGGGGGCAGGGGGCAAAGGGCTGGGGGGGCAGGGGGCAAAGGGCTGGGGGAGGGAGGTCAGGGGGCAAAGGGCAGGTGGGTAGGGGGGCAGGGGGCAAAGGGCAGGGGGCAAAGGGCTAGGGGGGCAGGGGGCAAAGGGCTGGGGGAGGGAGGTCAGGGGGCAAAGGCCAGGGGGCAAAGGGCAGGGGGTGGGATGGCAGGGGGCAAAGGGCAGGGGGAGGGAGGGCAGTGGGCAATGGGAAGGGAGGGCAGGGGGCAAGGGGCAGGGGGGTAGGGGGGGCAAAGGGCAGGGGGAGTCAGGGACGCGGTAAATAACCCATTCCCCTGCGTGTACTCACCTTGTACACGGCTGCGCTCCTCTTCCTCCGGGTCACAGCCGCCCTCCTCCTCGGGCTCCTCCGCGGCGAGGCTGACATGCTCCGGTGAGGAGGTGCTGCGCCTCCTGCGGGGATTGGCAGAGACAGCCGGAGGAGCGCCCTCGGGGACGGGGAGCGGCCTGTGTGAGGGGAGAGCCGCAGAGAGCGTGCTGAGTGTGTGTGTGTGGGGGGGGTGAGCGAGGGGGGGGGGGTTGAGCGGGGGGTGAGCGGGTGAGGGAGAGCGCCGGGTGAGGGAGTGGCCTATGGGTGGTGAGAGCCGTGGGGAGCGCTTTCGGGGATGGTCAGTTGGGGGAGCGGTCTATGTGAGGGGAGAGCTGCAGAGAGCGAGGGGGGGTGGTGTGTGTGTGTGTGTGTGCGTGTTTTTTGGGCCGTCACTCCGCCTCAGGCCAATGAGAGGTGTGCGGGGGCGGGCGGCCCAAGGGACCAATGAGATTTCCCCTAGGGACACAGGCCATGCAGACATACAGTGCTTTCACAAATATATAGTAGATGTGGCACCTTTGTGTTGTGGATTTCTACAAACACCAGTAATTATTCCACCTCCTTAAGCAAGTGTTTACATACACCTATAGCTTGTCAAATACCCAGAGCATCTAATATATCTTACGCTCACATCTAGGTATTTAAATAATTAATTGGGTAACTAGCTCGGAGTGTTTGCATAAAAGCCCCCCCCATAGGTGTCTCTATACCGCCTGATGAAGAACTGAATAGTGTGAAATGCGTTGCGGAGTATATACAGTACTTGTTGGTGCCCAGACGCTTGGTTTTACAAGTCCCAGATTTATACGAACTTTAGAGCTGATTTTACCTGCTCGAGTGGGACGTAAAGTACACAGGCGATCGGAGGGCAGCTCCATACGGGTCCTGCGATACCCGCAACCTGGAACTAAGATCTGAGCCTTGCCGAGCAAGCCAGCCCCAGCGCGCGGGACTGAACTGTGAACATACGGCAATACCTCCTGCGCCTATCCTCCTGGATCCACCATGCTTGTACTGGCCGCTACTGGACACTTTTAACATTATGTGTAAGTTTTTACATTTTATTATATCCATTGTATAATACAGTATCCTTAACCCTTGGTGCTCTTCTGTGTTCTTTTTTCACTATCTTCTGGGGTAGGTATATAACTCCCGTGCATGGCGGGGATTACTGCAGGCAGCGTAGGTATATAACTCCCGTGCATGGAGGTGATTACTGCAGGCAGGGTAGGTATATAACTCCTGTGCATGGCAGGGATTACTGCAGGCAGGGTAGGTATATAACTCCCGTGCATGGCGGGGATTACTGCAGGCAGGGTAGGTAAATAACTCCCGTGCATGGCGGGGATTACTGCAGACGGGGTAGGTATATAACTCCCGTGCATGGCGGGGATTACTGCAGGCAGGGTATGTATATAACTCCCGTGCATGGCGGGGATTACTGCAGGCAGGGTATGTATATAACTCCCGTGCATGGCGGGGATAACTGCAGGCAGGGTAGCTATATATCTCCCGTGCATGGCGGGCATTACTGCAGGCTGGGTAGGTATAACTCCCGTGCATGGAGGTGATTACTGCAGGCGGGGTAGGTATATAACTCCCGTGCATGGCGGGGATTACTGCAGGCAGGGTAGGTATATAACTCCCGTGCATGGCAGGGATTACTGCAGGCTGGGTAGGTATATAACTCCCGTGTATGGCGGGGATTACTGCAGGCGGGGTAGGTATATAACTCCCGTGCATGGCGGGGATTACTGCAGGCTGGGTAGGTATATAACTCCCGTGCATGGCAGGGATTACTGCAGGCAGGGTAGGTATATAACTCCCGTGTATGGCGGGGATTACTGCAGGCAGGGTAGGTATATAACTTCTGTACATGGCGGGGATTACTGCAGGTGTGGTAGGTATATAACTCCTGTGCATGGCGGGGATTACTGCAGGCAGGGTAGGTATATAACTCCCGTGCATGGCGGGGATTGCTTCAGGCAGGGTAGGTATATAACTCCTGTGCATGGCGGGGATTACTGCAGGTGTGGTAGGTATATAACTCCTGAGCATGGCGGGGATTACTGCAGGCAGGGTAGGTATATAACTCCCGTGCATGGCGGGGATTGCTTCAGGCAGGGTAGGTATATAACTCCTCTGCATGGCGGTGATTACTTTAGGCAGGGTAGGTATATAACTCCCGTGCATGGCAGTGATTACTGCAGGCGGGGTAGGTATATAACTCCCGTGCATGGCGGGCATTATTGCAGGCAGGGTAGGTATATTACTCCCGTGCATGGCGGGGATTACTGCAGGCTGGGTAGGTATATAACTCATGCATGGCGGGGATTACTGCAGGCAGGGTAGGTATATAACTCCCGTGCATGGCAGGGATTACTGCAGGCAGGGTAGGTATATAACTCCCGTGCATGGCGGGGATTACTGCAGGCTGGGTAGGTATATAACTCCCGTGCATGGCAGGGATTACTGCAGGCAGGGTAGGTATATAACTCCCGTGCATGGCGGGCATTACTGCAGGCAGGGTATGTATATAACTCCTGTGCATGGAGGTGATTACTGCAGGCAGGGTAGGTATATAACACCTGTGCATGGCGGGGATTACTGCAGGCAGGGTAGGTATATAACTCCTGTGCATGGCAGGGATTACTGCAGGCAGGGTAGGTATATAGCTCCAGTGCATGGTGGGGATTACTGCAGGCTGGGTAGGTATATAACTCCCGTGCATGGCAGGGATTACTGCAGGCAGGGTAGGTATATAACTCCCGTGCATGGCGGGCATTACTGCAGGCAGGGTAGGTATATAACTCCCGTGCATGGCGGGGATTACTGCAGGCAGGGTAGGTATATAACTCCTGTGCATGGAGGTGATTACTGCAGGCAGTGTAGGTATATAACTCCTGTGCATGGAGGTGATTACTGCAGGCAGGGTAGGTATATAACTCCTGTGCATGGCGGGGATTACTGCAGGCAGGGTAGGTATATAACTCCTGTGCATGGCAGTGATTACTGCAGGCAGGGTAGGTATATAACTCCCGTGCATGGCGGGGATTACTGCAGGCAGGGTAGGTATATAACTCCCGTGCATGGCGGTGATTACTGCAGGCGGGGTAGGTATATAACTCCTGTGCATGGAGGTGATTACTGCAGGCTGGGTAGGTATATAACTCCCGTGCATGGCAGGGATTACTGCAGGGAGGGTAGGTATATAACTCCCGTGCATGGCAGTGATTACTGCAGGCGGGATAGGTATATAACTCCCGTGCATGGCGGGCATTACTGCAGGCAGGGTAGGTATATAACTCCCGTGCATGGCGGGGATTACTGCAGGCAGGGTAGGTATATAACTCTCGTGCATGGCGGGGATTACTGCAGGCAGGGTAGGTATATAACTCCCGTGCATGGCGGGGATTACTGCAGGCAGGGTAGGTATATAACTCCTGTGCATGGCGGGGATTACTGCAGGCAGGGTAGGTATATAACTCCTGTGCATGGCGGGGATTACTGCAGGCTGGGTAGGTATATAACTCCCGTGCATGGCAGGGATTACTGCAGGCAGGGTAGGTATATAACTCCCGTGCATGGAGGGGATTACTGCAGGCAGGGTAGGTGTATAACTCCCGTGCATGGTGGGGATTACTGCAGGCAGGGTAGGTATATAACTCCCGTGCATGGCGGGGATTACTGCAGGCAGGGTAGGTATATAACTCCCGTGCATGGCGGGCATTACTGCAGGCAGGGTATGTATATAACTCCTGTGCATGGCAGGGATTACTGCAGGCAGGGTAGGTATATAACTCCCGTGCATGGCAGGGATTACTGCAGACAGGGTAGGTATATAACTCTCGTGCATGGCGGGGATTCCTGCAGGCTGGGTAGGTATATAACTCCCGTGCATGGCAGGGATTACTGCAGGCAGGGTAGGTATATAACTCCCCTGCATGGCGGGGATTACTGCAGGCAGGGTAGGTATATAACTCCCGTGCATGGTGGGGATTACTGCAGGCAGTGTAGGTATATAACTCCCGTGTATGGCAGGGATTACTGCAGGCAGGGTAGGTATATAACTCTCGTGCATGGCGGGGATTACTGCAGGCTGGGTAGGTATATAACTCCCAAGCATGGCGGGGATTACTGCAGGCAGGGTAGGTATATAACTCCCGTGCATGGCGGGGATTACTGCAGGCAGGGTAGGTATATAACTCCCGTGCATGGCAGGGATTACTGCAGGCAGGGTAGGTATATAACTCCCATGCATGGCGGGGATTACTGCAGGCTGGGTAGGTATATAACTCCCGTGCATGGTGGGGATTACTGCAGGCTGGGTAGGTATATAACTCCTGTGCATGGCAGGGATTACTGCAGGCAGGGTAGGCATATAACTCCCGTGCATGGCGGGGATTACTGCAGGCAGGGTAGGTATATAACTCCCGTGCATGGCAGGGATTACTGCAGGCAGGGTAGGTATATAACTCCCGTGCATGGCGGGGATTACTGCAGGCAGGGTAGGTATATAACTCCCGTGCATGGCACGGATTACTGCAGGCAGGGTAGGTATATAACTCCCGTGCATGGCGGGGATTACTGCAGGCAGGGTAGGTATATAACTCCCGTGCATGGCGGGGATTACTGCAGGCAGGGTAGGTATATAACTCCCGTGCATGGCGGGGATTACTGCAGGCGGGGTAGGTATATAACTCCTGTGCATGGAGGTGATTACTGCAGGCAGGGTAGGTATATAACTCCCGTGCATGGCGGGCATTACTGCAGGCAGGGTATGTATATAACTCCTGTGCATGGAGGTGATTACTGCAGGGAGGTTAGGTATAAGAATTTCTTACATTCCTTGTTACTCAACCCAGATAATGTCAGTTCTAAATATGACAGGAAACCAATGTGGCATATAAAAGAAGGTGTTACATGCCTGAGTGCTTTCCCTGCATTGCAAAATACATGTATGTAGTGGGAGTGAGAGTATAAATTAGTGCAGTGTTTCTGGGTGCTGAGACCCCCCTGTGTGTGTCACTGTGTGTGTGACTGTGCTCCTGTGTCACACACTGCGCTCTCTGCTGCTGGTATATACAGTAATTACAGGACCAGTGCTGGTGACAGATGCAGGTCTCAGGGAGGGGAAGCCAGGAATCCTACAGATACAATGTGTCTAATGCAGGGTTTTCCAACTGGAATTCCTAGCAACCCCTGGGTTCCCGGGCATCCCTAAAGGTTTCCCTGCAATTTTCTGGTGATTTTGAAAATTGTAACATGCAGTAGACTTTAGAATATATCTGATCTCGGACACTATTAGAGAGGGTTGGGGATTCCTCATAATTTCACATAAGGTTCATTAACCAAACAAAGGTTGGAAAGCACTGGTCTAAAGTATCATCTCCTGTCTGTTTAACTGCAAATCTGTGTATCTGTATAGAGAAAGTGTGGGAGGTGTAAGCCCATAAAGATCACAACAAGCAGGGGGAGGGGACATAGAAGAGGGGAAGGACACAGCTAGGAGGGAGGGAAGGACACAGCTAGCAGGGGGAGGGGACACAGGAGGGAGGGGAGGACGCAGCTAGCAGGGGGGAGGGAACACAGGAGGGAGGGGAGGACACAGCTAGCAGGGCGAGGGAACACAGGAGGGAGGGGAGGACACAGCTAGCAGGGGGAGGGGCACAGGAGGGAGGGGAGGACACAGCTAGCAGGGGGAGGGAACACAGGAGGGAGGGGAGGACACAGGTAGCAGGGGGAGGGACACAGCTAGCAGGGGGATGGGAGGGACACAGAAGGGAATATCTGGTTTACAGGAGAGAGCCGAATAAATATGAGATGTCCCCTTCCCAGGTACAGACAGGGCTGTGTTATCATGCAGGAGAAATGAGCAGCTGCTGAGGGGCTGATAAAGGAGGGGCAGAGGATAAACGGGGCAGTAACCCCCATAAGGGTAGTGGGACTGTCCTCTTCTCCTGCACAATAGGAAGCTTCAGACATTCATTAGCTGCTCACATCCCGGCTCCTGAGACCTGCAGTCTGGGCAAATAGCCACTAATGTACTGGGCAGCAGGGGACTGGGACCAGTGAGGGAGGAATACAGGGAGTAATCACAGGCCGGCAGGACTCACTCACAAGCAGCAACAAGGTAATCATGAGATAATAGTAATATATCTGCTTAACCCCTATTTATGTTTTCATTACATACATACGTTTTCTGTCCAGATGTGACAAATGGGTTTGGTTAGTAACTTTATTTCTTCATTCAGCACTGAATCTTTGGGCTTTGATTTTTTTGTTTAATGCTTAAAAGGTTGGTGACATCAATAGTGATATAGCTGGAGTCATTGTCATTGTTAGGTTGGTGTCTTGTTTTTATTAGCTCTTTGAATTGATGGTGCAGTGTTAACTGAGGCAGTTCCAAAAAAAATCCCCAATACAATGGAATTATTATACAAGTGTAACAAACAAAATCAGACAACAGGAAACGAGATCCCTGCACCGCAGAGCTTACAATCTGTGTCAGTTTGGTCCCTTCATCACCTGACATTTCATGCTTCATAGTTTTACTTAACTACTTGGTAACAAACCGCTCACCATGAGACAATAAAATGATTAGGTGCACAAGGGAAAATGAATACATATAAACACTTGGGGCCTCATGCAGTAAGCAGCGAAAAAATGCATTCGCCAGTTTAGCAATTAGCCATGTTTTTGGCGTGTTAAACTGGCTGTATGCTGTAAGGGGCGAATCCCTGGCAAATGAATTAGCCACCACCATTTGATGAAATGGCGTGTAACCGGTGGCGGGACGGCTGCCTGGCGAGAAACTACCGAGAAGCCGTCCCCTGCCGAGTTGTGTTTGCAGCCGAGAGAGATCCGCTGCTCTCTCGGCGCAAACATCCGCACAATAAAAATTATTTTTAAAACAACTTTTATTCATAGTGTACATGTGCAGGGGGTCTCCGGAGCTGAACCGCATTGGTTTCAGGTCGGGGGACCCCCTGCTTCCCGAGATACAGGCCTCTTTATGAGGTGCCGGTATCCCTCTGCATTTAAAGGTCCCGATCACGTGACCGCGGCATGTAAACAAAGCAGAGGGATACCGGCACCCCCTAAAGGGGCCTGTATCTCGGGGAGCAGGGGGTCCCCGGACCTAAAACAAAAGCGCTTCAGCTCCGGAGACCCTCTGCACATCTACACTATGAGTAAAACACACATATCAATAAAGACTCGTTCCTTACCTTACAGGGTATCTGCTATGGTAACAAAGCAGCATGAATATTTATTTAATAATACTGTGTCCCCCGAGCTGAACCGCATCACTTTGTGGACCAGGGACCCCCTGCTTCCCGAGTTACAGGCCCCGGTATGTGTGATCGGATGGGCAGTGTCGCCACCATGTTTATAGCGTCCAATACGCTACGTGCCCGCAACAAACATGGCGTCCACACTGTAACCGATGCCCCAAACCGGGGCCTGTAACTCGGGAAGCAGGGGGTCTCTGAGCCACAAATAAATGCGGTTCAGCTCAGGGGGCCCCCTGCTCCCGCACAATATTATTAAAATACGTTAATGCTGCTTCATTACCATAGCAGATAGCCGCTAAGGTAATGAAGGGGTTAACGCATAATAGCATGTTTATTGGGGACAAATGCCCCCAATAAACATACAGCAATACACAACATACAATACAGTAATGGGCAACATTACTATTATCCACAAATGGATAATAGTGCAGTTGTCCATTTAAAATACATACACAGCAATAAAGACATTAAATACATATAGCACTCACCCATGTGCGGCTGCCACGATGAAGGCCATCCTCATCTTCATCATGCCCATGCACCATCCGCTTCTGCAAAACAGACACAAGAATTAAAACATCCAATGTAATGTCCCCTAACCCCTTAATCACCATAGCGGTTATTAACCGCTACAGTCATTAAGGGGTTATCCCACCATCACCCACATACCCTCCCCCACTAACCCCCCCAACCACCCTCACCCACTACCCACAGGGGAGTCCTACCAAATACCCTTGGGGCCAATACCCCCTCCCCCAGCACATACAGTACAATAATGTGCCAAATAACTATTATCCACATAGGGATAATACATTATTTGGCCATTATTAAACACATTAAATACCGTAATAAAGTAAAGAAAATTGTACTAACCTCATCAATAAGAAGGCTCCGTCGCCAGCATCATCCTTGGGGTCCGTTGCCAAAATAATAAATAGCCAATACATCTCAATTACATTAACATACCAAGGAACCCCTTAATCACCTTTTCGGGTACTAACCTCAAAGGTAATTAAGGGGTGAAGCCATCCTGCAATGGCAACACCACTTATGCATAACATCCTCAATGAATTAAAAAACAATTTCCTACACAAATCTCATGTAATCATTCAATCTGAAGCCTCAAATGCCACTTAAAACATTGCATTTACAGTGTATACATGTAACATAACATGTAAACTACATGTACACGCTGCAAATCAATGTTAGCAATACAGTAATCCAACTCAAATAGCCTGACATCACAAGAAGTATATTATGTCAGCAAATAAAGTCACCATCAATGAATTAACAGACATGAATTACATCCCTAAACAATTAAAATACCATCCATACCAATTACACAAGTAACTATAGCTATCGTAACAGAGAACAAGTTCAAAACATACAAAAAAGGACACCAACAATTACAATATACTATAGAAAGCCTCTCCATAACCTACAGTACAGCATAAAGCCCAAAACTTACATCTCTCTAATAATAAAATACATTTAACACACATCTATGCATAGCAGCATAGCCACAATCATTTACAATACAGAAAATCAAGCTTTAACAACACTATCATTTCTTACCCTGTATGTATATATCTCTCTAGACATACATACATACAGTGGCAAGAAATGAAATGCATAAAAAAAAATGAAGACATGAAAAAGCAAAAAAAAACACATTAACATTAAATACATTTCTTTATTTAACTTACCATTACTTGCCCCCACCGACTCCCGTTGATCAGCTTACTCACGAACCAATCACGAACAGGAACCCATAAAATAAAAAACCATAAAATAATAACATTAAAATAATAAAACACGACAATCCAGGGGTCTTCTAGTTGTAATCCATCTTCATCTGTATTCTTCTATCTTCTTCCGGGGTCTTCTTGCCGTCCGGTGCCACGCCCTGGTCTTCTTTCTTCAGAGGAGGTCCTTCCTCCTCGGCGTCTGGCTTCAAAATGAGACGACATAGGCTTTTAAAGGCCTATGACGTCACATTTTCGTCATATGGTTCCCACGGCCCTGATTGGGCCGTGAAAACCATGTGTTTTGGCCGATGTAAAAAAAAAATGATGACGTCACTTAAAGGCAATGACAGCACAGCCAATCAGAATGGCTTTGCTGCAATTGCCTTTAAGATGACGTCATGTGTGTTAAATGTATTTTATTATTAGAGAGATGTAAGTTTTGGGCTTTATGCTGTACTTACTGTAGGTTATGGAGAGGCTTGCTATAGTATATTGTAATTGTTGGTGTCCTTTTTTGTATGTTTTGAACTTGTTCTCTGTTACGATAGCTATAGTTAATTGTGTAATTGGTATGGATGGTATTTTAATTGTTTAGGGATGTAATTCATGTCTGTTAATTCATTGATGGTGACTTTATTTGCTGACATAATATACTTCTTGTGATGTCAGGCTATTTGAGTTGGATTACTGTATTGCTAACATTGATTTGTAGCGTGTACATGTAGTTTACATGTTATGCTACATGTATACACTGTAAATGCAATGTTTTAAGTGGCATTTGAGGCTTCAGATTGAATGATTACATGAGATTTGTGTAGGAAATAGTTTTTTAATTCATTGAGGATGTTATGCATAAGTGGTGTTGCCATTGCAGGATGGCTTCACCCCTTAATTACCTTTGAGGTTAGTACCCGAAAAGGTGATTAAGGGGTTCCTTGGTATGTTAATGTAATTGAGATGTATTGGCTATTTATTATTTTGGCAACGGACCCCAAGGATGATGCTGGCGACGGAGCCTTCTTATTGATGAGGTTAGTACAATTTTCTTTACTTTATTACGGTATTTAATGTGTTTAATAATGGCCAAATAATGTATTATCCCTATGTGGATAATAGTTATTTGGCACATTATTGTACTGTATGTGCTGGGAGAGGGGGTATTGGCCGCAAGGGTATTTGGTAGGACTCCCCAGTGGATAGTGGGTGAGGGTGGTTGGGGGGGTTAGTGGGGGAGGGTATGTGGGTGATGGTGGGTTAACCCCTTAATGACTGTAGCGGTTAATAACCGCTATGGTGATTAAGGGGTTAGGGGACATTACATTGGATGTTTTAATTCTTGTGTCTGTTTTGCAGAAGCGGATGGTGCATGGGCATGATGAAGATGAGGATGGCCTTCATCGTGGCAGCCGCACATGGGTGAGTGCTATATGTATTTAATGTCTTTATTGTTGTGTATGTATTTTAAATGGACAACTGCACTATTATCACGTATTAACCGCTACGGTCGTGAAGGGGTTAAGTGCACCCGCAACCCCCCCGCAAGCCCTAAACAAACACCAAGGGCCAAATACCCCCTTCACCCACCCCCGCTACCCACAATAAACCTGGCACGGCTCTTTAACCCCTTCATTGCCTTAGCGGTTAGCTGCTAGGGTAATGAAGTGGGCTTTAAATGCATTTTTCCTGCCTCGGATGCATGCCGGGGGGGTCCGGTGCTGATATTAATGGTATCGGCTCCGGAGACCCCCGGCATCAATCCCAGGCAGGAAAAAGGCCTGAATTTTTTCTAAGTGCCGATCCGCCGCTCATCCGCTGCCTCTGAGCAGCAACTTGCCATCTTTTTCTTGCGTGGCTGATCCGCCAGCGAAACGGTATTCTAGAGAGGCGAATAGCTCCGCTTAGCTACTCGCCTCTACTAGAATACAGGGTGGCTGAAAAAGTTGGATTTTTAGGCGGAAAGTGCCTTCTCGCCCCGCCATCGGCAGAAAAAAAAAAACGCCAGCAAAACTGGCGGTTTTTTTGAATCTCGACACTTTCTGGCCCCTTTCTGAATACAGATAGGCTTTTTAGGCGGAAAAGTGGCGAGAAGTTCCTTTCCGCCGCTTACTGCATGAGGCCCTTGGTGACCAAGAGGTCACAAAGTCCCTAATGAGATGCAGTCTGGTCAAAATTAAGGGAAAATGTAAATGGCGGGATGCTAATATCCCCGTAATGCCTGCAGATGATCCCAAGAAACTCTTGATACAAAAGTATTCCTAATCACACAAATAAACAATGTTTAACCTGTGTTTTCTGTATTACAATGAGGTGGCATATAAGCAAAATAATAAATGTGTATACGCATGAATCAGTCAGTCCCATAGTACCCTGTTTGAAGACATGTTCAAATACAGGACATAAGAGGTGAATACTTCTGTTTTATTGAAGTGTAATTACATGTAAATAGATGACGGAGAGAGCCTAGATATATGCATTGGCTACAAATAATGTCATGAATAATGGCATGGCAATAAGCTCTTTTTTATGAATGGTCCAAAGTCATCCATCAGTGCAGGTGTATGGCGGCAGGAGATATGGCGGCTACGGTGTGATTGGTGCGTTACCTGTGGATCACAGAAGGCCTGAACCTCCGCCGCTGGGAGCCTGGGGTGTACCTGATTCTTATAGTGTCAGCGCCTCCACCTGCAAAGGATCCCAACTTGGTGTGATGAGCCCCTTACAGGAACAATACCAATAATACACACACTCAAGTATATGCTAACAACCTTTACTGAACAAGATAATATTGGTACCACACAGTCATATAGGCCCCAACCTGATACCAACAGTGAGTGTCCCCAAAGTACATTGGGTGCCAGGCACCAATACCCTGGTGGCCCTTTTCCCAATGTCAAAGCCCACCCAGAGTGTTGGAGATAGCGCTATCCCTTGAAGTATTGGTGCACTTAGTTGGGTACCTGCCCGGGAGCTCCAGTACCCGGGTATTGCAGAATAAAAAAGATCCGTCTGATCCAACGTTGTCGTCCGCGATGGCGTCCGCCTCCACGTGGGGTGAATTCCGGCGTGGATAATATCACCTTACTGTCTATAACATGTAGGTGGTCTGGTCCCAGACCACAGTCATTGTCATCGCGTGGCGTCTCACAGGTGCTGTACCTGACTATATGCACCTACTGGGGGAAAGGTCTCTAACTATGGGCTTTCCATATAGCAGCCACAAGCTACAGTTAGTTGGGGCATAACTGGGGCCTAAGGGGGGAGATCTGGCCTAGTCCAGTGAAGAACTGCTCCCTGGACACTACCTGCTCCTCTGAGGTTCCTCTTCCGACTGGCGTGGTCCCTGGCGCGCCAAATGTATCAATAGCGGTGCAGGGGGAATACTGCAGCCCTATTGGCTGTGCTTGTTCACATGTCCGGCAGCCCCAGTGCATACCAGGTATTGTAGCTCCCCTGTGGATACTTGCTGCAATGACTGCAGCTTGCAAGGATAGTTGCGCATGCGCAAGGAGTAGCAAGATGACAGCCGCACTGGGGAACCTATTGATTCTGCGCAACTGCTTCGGCGCATGAACGAACATACACAATATTGCGGTGCCCTGCAGAGAGCCGCTGGAGCCTCCGGCGAGCCGATCGCCACTCCATACTCCCCCGCACCTGTCCCTGCCTCCGCTGTCAGGCGCGACTGCGCTGGGAGGTAAGCGGACACGGGGCACCCTGCTATACAGGTAAGACTATGACATAACATTCACGTAGTTGGTGAATTGCAAGCTCAGACAGGACAAATAGTATATGGTCATGATATCAGTGTACACCTATGTAGGAACATGGTAAATTATATGTAGAAATGTGCTAACCTGTTGGATCCGCCCATAAGATCAAAACAAATCCACTAAGAGAAATGACATTAGGCTATATACCTGAATCCCCCTACCCAATAAAGAATAGATGTGAATGTGTGTGTGTATAATCCTAATCATAACAATAGGGGAATAAATGGTATATACATAAGTGTACAAATTGTGTGTGTGTGTGTGTGTGTGTATATATATATATATATATATATATATATATATATATATATATATATATATATATATATATATATATATACTTCTGAAGCCAGGGTCACGATTGATGTGTGAATGGCCCCCGGTAGCATTAACTCAGCTCTCTTTTAAATCACTCCAAGTCCTATAATATTTCCTCCACTTTATTGGGAAAAGCAGCAGAATACAGATACTTGTGGATGGTGTGTAGTGGTGATTTTTAGTTAGAAACCGGTAGAAAGAGATGGCCTCACCATGGGAGATTAACAGAGATGGGTGCTGTACTCACTGTCTGCAGGGTGGAAAAGGAAGTGAGGGGCAATGTGGGTAAAGGGAATAGTCTTGGGACAGACTATCTTTGAACAAACAGGAGGGGCGGCAGACGCCCATTCTGGTGAGGATCTCAGAGGCTGCAGTAGCAGCTCACTGATTTCATGGCCAGAGGCAAGAAATGCAACATTGTTACATGTCACACAGGCACAGTATGTGTATGCAAACTCCATGCAGCTGAAATAAGAACTGACAGGCAGAAGCTGCAAAGGAAAGAGGGGGGTGAACCAGAGATGCAGTTCTTGTTCCATGACACTCCCCGTCTGGTATCTGGAGATACCACCATATTCTAGGTATATGTGGAACATATGTGCAATATAACAACATAACAATGCAAAGATGATGTCCACATAATGATGGGATACCGGCCGGTACCCCCAGCTAGAAATCCTTCGCCATCTCGGTAAGGGAAGTAGGCGGATGCACAGCTCTAGGTTAGCTTGATGCACAACAATGTCTTTGTGTAAAGGTCCCTTGCACTGTTTTCTTTCAACTTTGTGAGAAAACAGTCCCTTTGACTGTAGTTTTCTCTACAGAGTGCATCGCCTCGTGGATGTGCCAGTTGTGGTAGTTTGTCATCCTATCACCTGGCGTTTGGCTGAAGGAGACGGCCTTTGGCTCCTTGCAGAAGCAGATCAACGCCCCTGGAAGACTGGTTGTCAAGTCTGGTCCAGAGAGTAGTGCCCCGTTTGGAGAGACTTCCTGGTGCTGAGCATTGGAGCTGAATGTTACCCGGATCTGGCTGGGTTTCTGACGGTGGTGAACACCAGATGATGGGAGGTGCCCTGCATTTTTTACCTTCCTTCGGTGAAGGCGCTGGTTCTGCGTGTCCACTAAGGAATCTCTTCCGCGTGAAGACCACAATTTGATTCTTGGTCTCCGGCTCCCTTTGTGGGTTGCGGCGGAGCGAAGTGAGCCTAGGGATGGCAGGTTCTCTATTGTTCGGGAGGCGTCCCTTTGGTGAATGGAATGGTTGCGGAGTCACCCAACTGCTTAGTCTGTCTTTAGAGCGCTCCTTGACTGTTAACCTCGGGAATCCTCTATCTTCCCTCGATGGTGTTTGCTTGTCGTCGTTCCTTGTTGTCTGGAACGCTGTGCACCGTAGGTCATTGGTGCATTCCTCTTGCACTAGGACATCTCGCCGTAGTTTGGTGAAACGCTTTTGTGTCTCTTTGTTAACTGCCATCAGGAGGTTATTTTCTCCCTGGACGTAACGAAGAACAGTCTCTTTTGCCCTAGTAAATCCCTTTATGAAATGTCTCTGTGGCTGTCTCTTTTTAGACGTGTGAGAGGACAGTCTTTTTGACACTGTGGCTTCACCTGTAGGGCGCAATCTTTTGCGGCTATGCCAGCCGTGGCAGCTGGCTGCTTTGTCACTTGATACTCTGTGGAGAGGAACAACTGTACGTCTTAGTTGTGCCATTGCTCGCGAGAGGACTGTTTGATTGTTTATTGCCTTTTGGACGATCCCTTTGTCGGTCACCTTTGGGAGGTTACTTTCTTCCTTTGGTGGAATTGACTCATCATCCTTAGCTGTTTGGACTGCTGAGCATCCTAGGCCATTGTCACATCCCCCGATATGAGGATGTTTTTGTTGATCTCAGGGGTATGACCTTGTCTTTTCTCTTCACTTGGCCCTTTGGTCACTTGGAGATGGCCTAGACATGGTTCAGAGAGAGATGTGTGTCCACATTCTGTTACCACCGTTCTGCGGGCGTCAACATAGTCTTGCCCGTGCTCTTTGTCGGTGCACGCGTTGCACACTATCACCCATCCTAGGTCAAGTCTTTGGGCGTATGGCGCGTTGTGAGGTCCGTTATGCTGTTTACGGACTTTATGTACCCTCATGATGTCCCTGCCGAGCAGCAGCAAGATCTTGGCGCCTTGTTCTACCGGCAGGATGTTGTTGGCTATTCCTTTGAGGTGCGGGTAATGGTGTGCCATGTCTGGTGTGGGAATCTCGTCTCTGTTTGTGGCCATGTGGCTGCACTCTGAGTGTGGGAAGGGGCATGTTCACTTTGCCGTCTATTGAACATATGTTGTAGCCATTCACTCTTCTCCCTGTAGTCTCCATTCGCCCTGCGCACGTTCTGAGAGTGTAAGGAGAAGCACCGTCTTGTATGTTAAACATGTCGAAGAACTCTGACCTGACCAGCGATCGGTTGCTCTGGTCGTCGAGGATTGCGTACATCCGAATAGCCTTCTCAGGTTGTCCCTGGGGGTGCACTGCGACAAGGCATATTTTGGAGCAGGACATTTTGTCACCTTCTTTTCCGCAAAGATGTGACGGATGTTGGCTCTCCTTCTTTCTCCCCGCCATGCTCCGCTACGGAGGATGGGTTGTTGAGTTGGTGGAGTGTCAGCGCCTCTGGGTGTAACGATGTCACGTGCTTGTCACTTTCGCACACTGTGCATTTGATCTCTTCTTTACAGTCCCTGGCTAGGTGAGTCGTGGAACCGCAGCACCTGAAGCAAACTCTGAATTCTCCAAGTAACCTCTTGCGTTCCTCTAGGGACTTCATCCTGAACCCAAAGCACTTAAGTGGGTGTGGCTTCTTGTGTATGGGACATTCCCTGTTTGGGTCCCTCGGTTTCTCGTCTCCGGCAACCGACTGATCGGGAGTAGTTTGGGTCGTGGGAGTGTGGACCGAGATGGGTGTTTGAGTGTTAACGTATCTCGCCACTGGTCTCTCATTCCTCAGGCTGCTTGCACTGTGTGTGGTTTGCGCACCTAAGATGCAGCTGGGATTGTTCCTGGTCCTTGCCGCTACGCGGATGAAGCTCAAGAAGACTGAGAATGGGGGGAAGGCGACTTGCTTCTCCCTTTTGTATTTGGAGCCTTGTGAGATCCATTTTTCTTGGCGGTTGTAGGGTAGCTTCTCCAAGATGGGTCTCACTCCACGAGCTGAGTCCAAGACGTTGAGACCTGTTAAGGAGTGGTCTTTCCTTGCAATCTCCAGCTCTTGCAGCAGGTCCCCGAGCTCTCGTAACTTCGAGTAGTCTTTAGTTGTGATCTTGGGGAAGCTGTCGACTCTTTTGAAGAGCGAATCCTCGACTGCTTCGTAGCACTCTTCTAGCCTTTCCCACACTAAGTCAAGACCTACTTGGGGTTGGTTCACGTTTGCCGCCCGAAGTCTCTTCGCGTGCTCCCTGGATTCGTTCCCCAGGAGCTTGAATAGCAGGTTGAGCTCTTCCCTTGCTGAGAAGTCCAAGCTGTGGATTGCGTCTTTGAGCGTGAATTTCCACGTCCGGTAGTTCTCAGGGCGGTCGTCGAAGCTGATGAGCCCTGCTTGCACCAGGTCACGCCGGATCATGTACTTGGCTATGTCTGTCAGGCCTGAGGCATCGGCGTGTTTGTCCCGTTCTGAGGTAGTTGCTGGGAGGGTCTGTGCGGTCGCCTCTTTCTTGGCGTGGACGCGTGATGACTGCTGGTCAGTGTGAGGGGCTGTGTTTTCCCGTGTGGGTGTACCTGGATGGCGAGCCTGTTGTAGTGCATCCGTGTGCGCGCTGGCGTGTGGATCACTGTTGCGGCTGTGGCTATCCCAAGCAGCATGTACAGTACCACTGACGGAGCAGCGTCTGCTCCTCGTGGACCTAGCAAGTCTTCGGTGTCTGTGGAGTCACTCCCTCCATGTTGAGATGGTGCGCTGGTATTTACACTGAAGAGGCTCCTTACGTAGTCTTCAGTGCGTTGGGCTGGATCCTATGAGGCTATCCGTCTGTACGGTTGCTCCCCGCCGTCCTGTCTCGCAGCTGCTTCTAAGACTTCGGCTTGGGCTATGGCGGCAGCGGCGTCCTCCTCTTTGCTTAGAGCTTCTAGATCCGCGTCCAATTCGGCCTTTCTACGCGTAGCGGCATTGGTAGCGGCGGCGGCAGCGACGGCGTTCTGCTCCTCCTCTTCTATGCGCGCTCTTTCTGCCTTTACGGCTGCCTCTCTCCAACCATATTCGGCCCCGGCGCGTGCGGCCTCTGCGGAGGCTCGCGCCTTGGTAACGCTTGCGCTCGACGCGTTAGATTGCGCTGATCTTGCTGACCTTGATGAGTGCCTGGATGTGCATGAGCGCTGCGATTTGGTCTACTGCAAAAGGTTCTTTCTCTTATTCTCAGCTTCCGTGATGGCGGTTTGCACGATGCCATCACGTTCTAGGTCAATCGCCTTTTGTAGGTCGCGCTCTCGTATGCTATCTTCCGTGTTAGTTCTTGTTAGATAGGTGAAATATGCCTGTGACAGTGCTTGGTAGCGCGAGTGATCTATCTTCAATTGAGTATTGCCTGCTCGAGCTGTTGTACATAGTTACCAGCGCCAGCGACATTGCATATCCCAAGTGTGATGGTATCCCAGGCCAACTCTAATTTAGCGCGGTGCGCTTCAATGTCAGTCTCATATTTTTCGCTGGCCTTTTGTGTCAGTGTAACTGCCCGTTTAGTTGCCTGTTGCAGTTGCGCAGCGGTCTCTGTGTCTGAGTGATCTCTCTCCTGCCTGATGTCTGGTGAGGCTCTGAGTTCTGCCATGCTGTAGGTGTGTGTAGGCCTTTAGCCAGTGCGTGTGGCATGCGGTCTTTTACTTGTGTCAGCGATGGGCGTCTATCTCAGATGATGCCGAGCGGTGTCCTGCAGCGTAGGGGTAGCTGTACTCACAGGTGTCCGGTGGCTCTGACTCGTGTCCTGGCGGGTGTCCGGTAGCGTGGCCCTTGATGGCGCTAGCCGTGGGGACGTGCGCAGGGGTAGGTGAGATGGTGGCTCCTCACTATGTAGCTGTGCAGAGGGTGAATTCAGACAGAGAAAGGCAATTAGGTTTTGTGTAAGAAGCACTGTTTGTCTGCAAAGCTGCTGTGCAGTGTAAACTGTTTGCTGCTTTTCAGTCTGCAGAGACTGCTCTGTGTTCTTATTAGCAATGCAAGGCCGCTCACTTGTCTTTGCATAAAGCGGTAGTTGTTTGCTGTGTAGAGGCTGGTGGCTCTGTGTAGCAATGTGGAGCAGTATGCTTGTACAGTGGTGGTGAGAGACTGCCGTTTATTTGCTGTGTAAGCTGCTTGCTTGTTTCTTTAGCATAAAGGCTGTGGGTAGCAGCTCCTCTGTGTGTGTCCCCAAAGCACACGGTCCTCTTTCTACTATTCTGAAGCCAGGGTCACGATTGATGTGTGAATGGCCCCCGATAGCATTAACTCAGCTCCCTTTTAAATCACTCCAAGTCCTATAATATTTCCTCCACTTTTTTGGGAAAAGCAGCAGAATACAGATACTTGTGGATGGTGTGTAGTGGTGATTTTTAGTTAGAAACCGGTAGAAAGAGATGGCCTCACCATGGGAGATTAACAGAGATGGGTGCTGTACTCACTGTCTCCAGGGTGGAAAAGGAAGTGAGGGGCAATGTGGGTAAGGGAATAGTCTTGGGACAGACTATCTTTGAACAAACATGAGGTGGGGCAGACTAGCCCATTCTGGTGAGGATCTCAGAGTCTGCAGTAGCAGCTCACTGATTTCATGCCCAGAGGCAAGAAATGCAACATTGTTACATGTCACACAGGCACAGTATGTGTATGCAAACTCCATGCAGCTGAAATAAGAACTGACAGGCAGAAGCTGCAAAGGAAAGAGGGGGGTGAACCAGAGATGCAGTTCTTGTTCCATGACATATATATATATATATATATATATATATATATATATATATATATATATGTCATGGAACAAGAACTGCATCTCTGGTTCACCCCCCTCTTTCCTTTGCAGCTTCTGCATATATATATATTCACACACACACACACACATACCATGTGTGCTATCTCATTATGCTAAATGAATTTTGCACTGTTTGAAATTTAGTTCCTGTTTGTGGATAGACCATGTTAGTTTTCGTGCCTCTGTCTTCTCTCACTCTTGCGGTTTTTCTTTTGTGTTAATAACCTTAGGATGCGGCCATAGTATGCGTGACCGCGCGCTGCATGAACAAAAACATTATGTCAAGCTGTCCGGCCATACTGCCCGCAATGTGGTGCGCCTGGAAGCGCGACGGTGCGGCAGGATTTGGAGGAGACAAATCCATTAGAGTTTTCACGCGACTGCTGCGTCACGTGCCAAGTTTGAACCAAATGAGGGCGAACCTCAATTGTTCAGCCTTGTGACATCACAGCCACGCCTCCGTCGCACCTGGCACCTCGCAGCCTTGGGTTTTAAAGCAAAGCTTATACTAAATGCTAAAACAGATCATACTAATTACATTTCTTCTGTTTCTCGTTTATACAGGCACAGCTGACATCCCAAAAATATAAATCAAGGAACCTCCTACAGTGTCTCAGCACTGCCCACTAACAGCATGGATCCACACTTGTTAAGTGAGTAGAGGAAATATTTTGGTGGCTTTGAAATCTGCAAGGAGGGAATTTCTGATTATTTTGCAGTTATGTGAATCAAACACCCCAAAGAATTAGTTTTGTTTTCTTATAGAACCACCAGCAGGGAAGATATACTGTAATATGTCTTCGCCTCTTTAAGTCATTTTCTGTCTGATGTGCGAGTAACACATATCTTTAAGACCGATTTTATTATATTGTACCAATATCAGAGGAGATGATATCGGAAGAAGAGCCCCCACTCCCAGCTTTACATAATGGACTTTCCTTTTCTATTTGGCAGATTTTCCAGTGGTTGTAGATATGAAGTCAGAGAAAGAAGAGCCAAACACTGAAGATCACCAGAGTGCCATAAAGAGAGAAATAGATTCATTTCCTGTTGGGGGTAAGTACCCTTACATCATCAGTTGTCTTTATTCAATGTGTTTAAAAAATGGAATAAAATGTCTGCAATACCAGGGAAAATAACAAGATAGCATGAAAAGCTTCATGTTATTATGAGAAAATGCATACAGTACATGATTTGTCTAAGACAAGAAGAGACATTTTTATAAAACATTTTTGTCCAATATATTCCGAGAGCCACAACACATGCATGACAATTACACCCCTTCAAACACATCCATATACTGTACTATACACACTAATAGGTATATACTGTATAAGCATTAATATACAACAAACTTACTTTAATCAGAATTAGGGAAAGGAAAAAATATGTGGGGGAATAAAATGCATCTCACAATAGTAAGTCCCTTTTATTTAGTTTTTTTCATTGTTTTTCTGTGCAAAACTGTTTTTTGCACAAACTGTTTGTCATTTACAAATACACAATACATACATACACACACTACCTCCCCAAATACACACATTCACACTACCCCCCAATACACATACCCCCCTTAACACACACACACACACTACACCACCCAAAAACACACACACTACCCCCTCAAACACACACACTATCCCCCCAAATACACACACACACCTCCCCAAATACATATATATATATACACTAATACACATATATATATATACACTAATAAATACATATATATATACACACTACATACATATATATATAGAGAGAAAAGGGAAAGAAAGTAGCGCCAATAAATTAACAAAAATCTATGTGATTAGCAAAAATGATACTAGATACCCTAAATTAAAACCATTAATGATATAATATTACATACTAGAATAAATAATTACATAAAAAATAATAAATGACATAACAAATTCAAAGTCCAATTTCCAAACCCTAAGGTGAGTCCTGACAGGTAACAACAGGACAATGTACAGGATCCAGGGGTCCACTGCAGCTCTCACATGGAAAAAACAATTCCACAGCAAAATCTATGAGAAAAACAAAACAGAGAGCGCACGCCCCATAGTGTAATCTTCCCTACATTAAATGTTACAGTGTTACACTATGGGGCGTGCGCTCTCTGTTTTGTTTTATATATATATATATATATATTGTGGAAAGCGTAAATAAAAAACACAGTCTGAGGTTATTTTGAAACAGAATAACACGTGAATTTATTCAAGTCAAGTGCACAACGGAGACAGCTTCAAAACAAAAGCTCTCTCTAAATAATAACACGATATGCCATATATTTATACCCTAAATCCTAAAGCTCCACCCCTTTATGGGGGGGCTTGCACGTCACTAAACATTACCTCATTTTGTAATACATAACAATACTAAAGCTGATGTCATTTTGTAATACATAACAATATTGTATAACTACCTGTCAGCTAGAAACCATTCTGGGGTTAAATGGGATGTGCCTATTCTGTCGCCTAGCAATATGTTATGAGAATAAATTCTACTGCAAGAATCTAAACTTATCTCATGGGTTCTCATAACTTTTAGCCTGTTTACACTTTCAATTTGAAGCTGATTGGATGAGGAAGAGTCAATAAGAGCGAAAACATTCCTTCTCTGCTTCACACATTTGTTTATACAGAAATGAAACACAGAAATTAGACTCACAAAGACAAGACAAGATGGCGGATTGAAATATTCACACAAAATGGCTTCATCCTAAATGGTGTTATGTTGTTATGCCAGACCCCCTAATGTCTCAACTTCGTCAGTCCCCCCTCTGATTCTTTAAAACATTGTTTTTTGAGAATTATTGGTATGATTTTAGTCCAGAAACACGTTGGGAGGCACAAGGGTGCTCCATCATTTCATAATGTTGCTTGAGGGTGTAGGACAGTGCAAGAGGGTGCCTGCCAAATGTAGTCATAGTCTCGTAGTATGGCGTTATAGCCAAATTCTTTTCCGGAGTTAGAACATTGTACTTGGCATCTTCTTTCTTCAAGGGACTGCTGTAGATTGTTTCAGCAAACAATGGCATCATATCTGCAGAGGGGGTTGCATATTTGTGGATCATGCCTTTGACAAACGTAACACAAACATAGATGACAACGAGTATCACACTCGCACACATTACCGCATTCAAAAATTTCGCTCCTAGTGATCCCACCTATCCAGTCAGCCCCAAAAGGTCCCAGTCTGTGTCACCTTCCTTCCTAAGTCTTTCTTGAATTTCTCCTATCTTATCTAACTCATGTTGTACCTTGCCACTCTGATCTTGGATGAAAACACAACATTGTTCTTTAATTAGGGCATATACACCTCCTTTTGATGCTAAAATATAATCTAAAACCATTCTATTTTGTAAGGCCATAAGCCTGATCTGAACCTGTTCTTGGTTTAATGATGAAATTAAAAACTGCAAAATTAAGGCCACATCCTTCCTGTAAATTGTTATCTGACTGAACATACATTTTTACACAGGTTTCATTGGTTGGTGGAGACACTTGACCCATAAATTGATTCTTGTTCCTAGTGTGTGATACACCCTTTAAAGAGGTTCCCTTAAAAAATGGGAAAATACAGAAATTATACACATAATACTAAAAACCTTATTTTATGCAAGCAACCTTTCTTTGGATATGCAGTTGCTAGATAAAGGAAATTGCATCTTTCTCTATCATCATATACTTTCAGCTATTACTGAGAATTGAAGGGGTTTGGTATCTGTGGAAGCGAAATGCATGATCCTCACCCCTGCACGCATTGTATACATCATTCACTCTGAATATCAGAACAGACAATGTCTGCGATGGTCAACATGGCTGACTTATGATCCTATCCTTGTGGCTGACACACCCCCTGGGTGACCCCCTCCTCTCGTTGGAGGTGCAACACACTTCTGGATCAAAGTTTTGCTGCATATGACACATACATAGAGAGTGATGAGTACTGCCAAAACACATACAAGAGTTTTCACAAGCCTCACTTCCAGGAAACCAATCCTCCCATCAAGGCTCATTTCTACATACACCTTAAATTTCTAACTTAAACACACTCTAAAAAATAAAAATATTGAGTCTCTGAAAAATGAAATGTTCTGATAGAAATCAGGAATATTGAGTCTCTAAAAAATAGAATGTTTTGAGTCTTTGAAAAAATGAAATGTTCCTGATAAGACCAGGCCTCTGCCTGGTATCTTATTTTCCTCGTTGGTTAACGGTTAGAGTTTTGACTCGGCAAGACGTTAACTTGATGCGGCTGTGCTTTAGATGACTTTGGTCTTTGGTGGAGCTGGAATGAGCTTTACTGTACTTTGGGTCCAGGGAAAGAACTCTGCCACTTTAATTGCTGTATTGGTGGTTAGTATGGGCCCTTTCATCTGGGATGAAGAGCATGCTCGTTTAGGAACTACTTGACCTTTAACTTCGTCTCGTGTAGGTGCACTTTTATCATACCTTATGCCTAGAGAGACTCAAAAAATATATTAGTGGCATACAATACTTATTAATTGTTTTATTACCAATAGATGGTCCTTAATTTGTTCCTTTGAACTACTGATAGTCATAAGTCATCCCATAAGTGTCTCATAGGGAGATAATTTATACCTAGGTCTAAATTCTTGTATCAATGTGTTTACTCCTGTCTTAGCATCCACATATAGACAGAGGTATCTCCTATTAATGCTCCTCATATTTAAAACTAAGCAGCTAATGTGGACTTTACTGTACTACAATCTAAGTTCCTAAGGCTTTGGGCCTCAGTCATTGTCAAACCAATTGCTTCCATAATCAACTCTATCCTGTCTACAGGCCATATCCCTAAGACCTGGAAAACTACCAGAGCTGTCCCAATCTTCAAAAGTGGGGACAAAAACACTGTCTCAAACTACAGACCAATATCTCTTCTCCCAATACACACTTGCTCTCATTCATGCCTCACTATCATCTCCTCCGATGCAAATGGTATCAACCTTTTCATAAAATACTAACTAACCTTAAAACTTTCCCCACAAATTAAACATCCCAATAGCCTGCACTCATGGCTATTATTTCACACACAGTCACTCCTACCACACCCATTGTGGCCAAGCACTGCCATCTACAGCACTTATTCCCTCACCTGCTATCTCTGTAAATTCCCTTAAACCTTAGATTGTAAGCTCTTAAGGGCAGGGATTTCCTTTCCTATTGTCTGATTTTGCTGCACTTACTATTCTATCATAATTCCCTCTACTGTATTCTTTATGAAGTGCTGAGAACATTTTTGACGCTATATATATAAAGTCATACATTGCAATACACTACTATCCAAAGTCATGGACAAAAATGTGTTCACTCCCAATTAAACAATTACTATACTAAGACAAATACCCCTAGCCAATTCCAGTCAGGCCTCCACCCCAAACACTCCATTGTAACTATTCTGCTAAAATGTGAAATGCCTTGCATATAATATATACTCTGCTCACTTATGTAACTGTATTTGCCACTATATATCACCTGTCCTTTAACTCTATACCTAGAACATATCCAAAAACGAGAGGTGACTCCAAATGCACCACTTTGGCAAAACATTCTAAAAATATTTTAACAATAACTACTTCTTATAATAAAATAGAACACCAATGGAAAAATAAATGGTTAAAAATTATAAAATATATCACATATTCAGTTAATAGACAAATGATTTTGTATAAGACTTCACACTAATGTCTTGCTTTATATAATCTCTTTGCACAGTGCTGAGCACACGGTCAGCTTTATCATTTTAAAGACACTCTGCATATTCATCTGACTAAAGAAAAAATATTTTCTATAAGACTTGTTTCCGGGCAAAGAGCCATTTTGTTTCTGGGCGTTTCGCCAATTGACCCTGAAAAGATAAGATAATGACACACCACCGCTTCCTCCTAAAAATAATTATTATTGGATTGGAACTTTTGCTTAAAGTTTAAATACATGGAGCTTTATCCAGAGCCCTAAGGACTACATTTTTTATGACCTTTCAAAAATTAACCAACGGGCCTTTATATAGCTGAGGTTCATATAACTTCTTAACACACAAATAACGCCACACGCTCATGCTATCTCCCTCCACTCAGTTCTCTTTAATGCCTTCTGTATGAACTTTCATAGTTTCACTAATTTAATTCACTACAAATTTATGCTATCCTGTTGCAATTCTGTCCTTTCTCAAGCTACACAAACCTATTTCTTTCCATTAATCAACACTCATAAGTCTACCCCACACAAATTCTTCCTTCATCTCACCCCAGGACTTTTGCTGACTATTTTTAAGAAAGAGGTTTAATCCATACACCAGAACATTCCCTCTTCTTCCTCCTATCCTACTTTGCTTCCAACTCTCTACCTGCTTTCCTTGACTCTTTTTCCACTGTCTCAAAAGAGTGTCACCATCACTGTTGATCTCCTCTTCTCCCTCTAATCTGCTACATTTCCATTCTCCTTCAAACATGTAATAGTTATACCATGACTCAAAAATAGCAAGCTTGACCCTACCTCTCTTTCTAACTACTGAACTTGTCTTGCATTCTCCTGCTTGCTCCATTTTCTCACACCCATTCTCTCCTTAACCCTCTACAATCTGACTTCTGCACTGCTCCCTCCACGGAGACAATTCTCACTAAAATAACTCATGAATTACATGCTGCCCAAGACAGAGGTCATCACACTCTGCTCCTATTACTCCACCTCTCTGAAGCATTTGCCTCTGTGGACCACACTCTTCTCTTTTCTCTGTACACACTCTCTCTAGGTGACCTAATAACATCTCTTAGGTTTAAATATCACCTCTATGCTGACAACACCCTCATTTACTTTTCAACCCCTGACCTTACACCTGCCATACAAACCTAAGTTTCTGAATGTCTCTCTGTTATCTCATCCTGGAAGATCCTCTTTCGCCTTAAATTAAACATGGCAAAAACAGAGTTCCTCATACTTCCTCCCAAACCTGACCCTATTATCTCCTTCCACATTACTCTTGAATCTTCCATCCAGTAGCTCAAGCACGCTGCTTAGGGGTTACTCCCTCAACTCCTCTCTCATATTCTCCTCTTTCATTCAAAACATTTCTATAACTGTCGCTTTTTCCTCCACAATATCACAAAGATACACCTGTTCCTCTGTTGCTCAACTATTAAAACTCTGATTCAGACCCTCATTCTCTCCCCTCTTGATTACTGTAATCCCCTGCTATCCCAGCTTCCTGACTTTCACCTGTCTTCCCTACTATCTATCCCAAACGCTGCTGCGAGAATCACTCTACTCTTTAAACTCTGATTCTGCGTTTCCCCTCCTGAAATTCCTCTCCTGGCTTCTAATCAAGTCCTACTGTTTCTGTATGCTCTCCCTACCTACCAAGTAGATTGTAAGCTCCTCAGAGCAGTGACTTCTCTTTGCTCAACTTTTACTTTTATGTCTGGATCACTTATTCTATGACCTCTTACCTTTACCATTTGATAACTATATGATTACGACATGCACCACTCCTGTGAAGCGCTGAGCCTATTAATGGCGTTCTATACATGAAAACATACAATACAATATATACTTCAAACAATGCTTATGAGCTTTTACCCATATTTTTAAACACAAAATATTCCATGTGTTTTTACTGGTTACACACAATACAGAACACACACAATACAGACACCCAAAGAACATAGACACAAACTTCTCTCCTACACAGCGAATCAGCTTCTCATATAAATAACCTGCTTTTATTCTCTTTCTAGTTGCCATTAGAACAGAAGGAAAAAGAATATTTTCTGGTTCAAAAGACCTATTCGTGTGGCCAGTACGAACAAATCTTTTCAATTCCATTCTTTTTCTTCTACTCTCTCTCTTAGGGCTGCTCTGCAATTACTGGCAACATGTCCTACCTTTTTACACTTATAACACTTTATGTCCCTTCCAAACAATTTCTGTCCCTTCCAAACAATATACACACAGTCTCTAATTGTATCCCAATTTCTGCATATAAACTTTTCATAAAAATAACCCTCTACTTCCTCAACACCACATAGGCCTTAATTATCTATCGGCAAATTCACTTGCTATTTCTTTCCTATTCACTTTCTTTTTCACTTGTTATTATATTAACTTCTGTCCTGGCAATAGTAAAAATTAATACAGCGGGACCCTTCTGTCCCTCAACATAATTCTTTTGTCCCATATTAACGTAAGGTATGTTTCCCTGTGGGATTCAAAAACACACGAGACGGCGCTCCCTGAGCTTATCAATCCCACAGAAAAAGACCCCTCTTTCATTTAAACATCTGCGCAATTAGTTGATAATAGTACAAACAGTGCCATTCACTGGCCAACAAAATATTTATATTGTCTCTTTTCGTTCTCTGTATTCATTCTTCATTATTTTCGTCTGCAGACACACAATCCTTTGAGAATTTTTGGTTTCCCATTATTCCCCTGTTACAGAAATCAAATTTAATTGACCTGTACAATACTTCTTCGGTTACAGAAATCAAATTTAATTGACCTGTACAATACTTCGGCTACAGCAATCAACTGTTAATTGACCTGTACAATTTAGCGTTACAATAATCAACGCAAGCTGATTACGTACAACTCTTTTGGCATGTTATTGTTCTGAATAGTGTAAATATGCAGATAAGGACCTGTCACGAGACTGTTCCCCAATCACATTTTCTCACCATAACTATACCAAAGAAAAACTTGAATCACTTCAGCGGGTCCAACCCAGTCCTGATAAACCTTATACTTTTATAACATGGATACAGATAAGACCTTCTAACCAGATCTCCATGAATAACTCACTTGGTAAGTAAATGACAAAACAGAGCAAATGTACAATCAGGGACCCGTCCTGCTCCGACAACAAAAATATTTATCACAACCCAGGACGGTCTGAAAACAATCCCTTTAAGCACAAAAACACTCACTTTCATCACCAAAACACCAAAACCTTTAACGGGACTCTTACCTTAGCCCCCAACAACTCCCAACAACTCCTACACTCCAAAATGAACACAGGAACAGAGAACAATAAATTCACGTGAAACTGCTAGGGATTCTTACTCGTCACATCAGATAAGACACCGTTCAAAAATCAGCTCCCCGCACCACTCAAAACTATTTAATCAGGCTGTTTGTCTAAAAAATGCAGGTAGCCTTACCTTGATTCATATGTGAGCTCAGGTTTGAGTGATGGAGGAGTGTTTCATCCGGGTGCTCGATTCCGATGATATTGAGTCCCTATTCGGGCGCCATCTGTGGAAAGCGTAAATAAAAAACACAGTCTGAGGTTATTTTGAAACAGAATAACACGTGAATTTATTCAAGTCAAGTGCACAACGGAGACAGCTTCAAAACAAAAGCTCTCTAAATAATAACACGATATGCCATATATTTATACCCTAAATCCTAAAGCTCCACCCCTTTATGGGGGGGCTTGCACGTCACTAAACATTACCTCATTTTGTAATACATAACAATACTAAAGCTGATGTCATTTTGTAATACATAACAATATTGTATAACTACCTGTCAGCTAGAAACCATTCTGGGGTTAAATGGGATGTGCCTATTCTGTCGCCTAGCAATATGTTATGAGAATAAATTCTACTGCAAGAATCTAAACTTCTCATGGGTTCTCATAACTTTTAGCCTGTTTACACTTTCAATTTGAAGCTGATTGGATGAGGAAGAGTCAATAAGAGCGAAAACATTCCTTCTCTGCTTCACACATTTGTTTATACAGAAATGAAACACAGAAATTAGACTCACAAAGACAAGACAAGATGGCGGATTGAAATATTCACACAAAATGGCTTCATCCTAAATGGTGTTATGTTGTTATGCCAGACCCCCTAATGTCTCAACTTCGTCAATATATATACACATATATATATATATATACACATATATATATACACATATATATATATACACACACTAGCTGATATACCCGGCGTTGCCCGGAGGCAGGGAGGGGGGGCGTGAAAGGCAGGAGGGGGGGCGTGAAAGGCAGGAGGGGGGGGCGTGAAAGGCAGGGGGGAGGGGCGTGAAAGGCAGGGGGGGTGTGAAAGGCAAGGGGGGGGCGTGAAAGGCAAGGGGGGGGGCGTGAAAGGCAGGGGGGGTGTGAAAGGCAGGGGGGGCCTGAAAGGCAGGGGGGGCGGGGGCGTGAAAGGCAGGGGGGGGCGTGGGCGTGAAAGGCAGCGGGGCGTGAAAGGCAGGGGGGGCGGGGGCTTGAAAGGCAGGGGGGGGCGTGAAAGGCAGGGGGCGTGAAAGGCAGGGGGGCGTGAAAGGCAGGGGGTAGCGTGAAAGGCAGGGGGGGGCGAGAAAGGCAGGAGGGGGGGCGTGAAAGGCAGGAGGGGGGGCGTGAAAGGCAGGAGGGGGGGCGTGAAAGGCAGGGGGGGGGTGTGAAAAGCAGGGGGGCGTGAAAGGCAGGGGGGGGCGTGAAAGGCAGGGGGGGGCGTGAAAGGCAGGGGGGGCATGAATGGCAGGGGGGCGTGAAAGGCAGGGGGAGAGCGACACACACACACACACACACAGTGTCACACACACACACAGTGACACACACACACACAGTGACACACACACAGTGTCACACACACACACAGTGTCACACACACACACAGTGTCACACACACACACACACACACAGTGTCACACACACACACACACACACACACACAGTGTCACACACACACACACACACACACACACACACACACACACACACACACACACACACACACACACACACACACACACACACACACAGTGTCACACACACATACACACACATACACACACATACACACACACACACACACACACACACACACACAGTGACACACACACACGTCACCTAGAGCGACACACACGCGACACCTACCTCTACTTCCGGGCGCCGCCATCTTCTTACTCGGCGCCGCGAGGGAGGAAGGGGGTCCTTCCGGGCGCCCCGATCTTAGTCGCCGCGAGGGAGGAAGGGGGTCCTTCCGGCGCCGCCATCCTAGGCCTGTTCCCCCGCCGGGGATGGAGATGAGCGGAGCGCCGGGAGGGAGTGGTGAGCGGAGGGAGGGAGAGGTGAGCGGAGGGAGGGAGGGGGAGGTGAGCGGAGGGAGGGAGGGGGAGGTGAGCGGAGGGAGGGAGGGAGAGGTGAGCGGAGGGAGAGGTGAGCGGAGGGAGGGAGGGAGAGGTGAGCGGAGGGAGGGGAGAGGTGAGCGGAGGGAGGGGAGAGATGAGCGCCGGGAGGGGAGAGATGAGCGCCGGGAGGGGAGAGATGAGCGCCGGGAGGGGAGAGATGAGCGCCGGGAGGGGAGAGATGAGCACCGGAGAGAGAGAGGTGTGTGTGTGTGTGTGTGGCGCCGAGGGGGAAGAGAGTGGCAGTTGGGTGACGTCAGACAAACGAATCTGATTGGCCAGAGGCTGAGGACCAATCAGATTCACCGCAGATAGCACTAACCATTCGATTTTATATATATAGATATACACACATATTATATATATATATATATATATATATACTGAGTTAAGTTATGGTGAGTAAAAAAAGTGACAAAAACCCTCCACAGGAAAGCAAATATGCAAATATAACTGTATGCTCATCTGCATGTCTTAGGCAGGTCTGCAACCCCGCCTTTCCCCATTATCACCCAGCATACAGCACTTCCACTGCAGCAAGGGATTCTGGGAAATATATATATATATATACACACACACACATATACACACACATATACACACACATATACACACACACACAGATATTTTCTTTGTAAGTATCCATGTGATCAGGCTAGATCACCTAGAAGCCACAGCCAACTCCAAAGAATTAGTTTTCTGGAACTGGAATATACCACATTTTCACTGGGACTGGTTTGAACACTAACCAACATATTGTTGTTTCATTCATTTTTTAGTAACATAGGTGTAACACCTATTCCCTCTGTCCCCCCCCCGCCCCACCCCCCAAGGGAGATTTGCATGCTACTACGTTATGGTGTTAACCTGTAGGCTCCCAGGAGGCCTGGGCCTCCGTTAATTGGGAGCTTGGTGGTGCTGGGTGCAGCGCCGCCACCCGTGGGGATCCCAGCATAGGTGGGATGGCTCCTCACGGGAACATATACCTCAATAACCACAACAGCAATGATAAACAATACTACAGTATTTACCGGCAGGTCCCTCCTGATACAAATACAGTAATACAGTCAATACAACAGCACACAACCTGTAGTGTATCTCATATGCCCTTGGGTACCCCAGGAGGTTAGATGTCCAGCAAGGTAACCCCAAATGTATGCGAGGGCAGGCTACCCTCCCTGGTGTATTTGATGGTGCACGTTGGTACCTTCCTGATTATCAGCATCAGCTGCCCCTAGAGGTGCGGAAGACTACCCTGCCTCTCCCTGCATGAAAAACTATAGCCCACAAACTTTATATAATGAAAAACATAAACTTTATAACACAGCAGTTTTAAATGGCATTGTATACCTCTGTCAATACAGACATTATTGACGCAAATCTGTCCCTAGACGTCTGCTGAGACTCATAGTGAGGCTGCCCTATTGAGTCATAAGCCATTCTAATTGGGGGCCGAGTGCTTTGGCTTTTTCTCAATTCTGGAACCGGCCTGTTTATTAATCCTGAGAAGTCTTCATCTTCTTCTTGGTTGGAGAGGTTTCCAGCGGCTTGAAGCCCTGGCCTTCTCATAGAGCGATTCTCATTGTCACTTTTTGGGGTGAATACTGGATTTAGAGGCGTGTTAGCAGCACCAGACGGTGTAGGCATGGGATCGCTAGGTCCAGAAATAGGCCCTTGTTTAGCGGAAATCTGATCCTCTTTGGCACCTTCCATATCTTCTACTTGCATATTTGTGGGGGGATCTGATTGATCAGTCTCATAAATTTGAGGAATAGGCAGTAGATGGTTCCTATGCCAAACTTTTATCCTGCCTTCTGAATCCTTTATTCAGTATACGGGAATCCCAGGTAGCTGGGAATCGTTTTCGGAAGGACATTCACTCCATCTGTTAGCCAGTTTCTGTTTTCCTGGCACTCCCAGATTTCTCAGAAGGACCTTGTCCCCAGGGCAAAGCTCTCGATGGCGTACCTTGCAGTCGTATCGCCTTTTATTATTTTGATTCAGCTTAGCGGTGGTCCCTTCAGCTAACTGATACGCTCTGTGGAGATTGGCTTTTAGTCTCTTAATGTATTGGTAGTGTGCCACATTGGGCACTCCATCAGTAGAGATTCCCAGAAGGAAGCCTTGCTTCTCTGACAAACATCATAAAATATGGGGAGAAACCAGTGGACTCATGCGGGTGCAATTGTAGGAATGCACTAGGTGTTCTACATGCTTGCTCCAACTGATCTTTTCTGTGTCTCGTAAGGTACCCAGCATATCAAGCAGAGGTCCAATTGAACCATTCAGGTAAGGCATCACCTTCAGGGTGGTAAGTGGTCGTCTGAGATTTCTCGATCTGTAGCAACTTCAATAGCTCCTTGATGAGTTTGCTCTCAAAGTCGCGGCCCAGGTCAGAATGCATCCGGTTAGGCAATTCGTAGTGAATAATGTACCTTTCTCACAATACTTTAGCCACCGTTATAGCTTTTTGATCTTTAGCGGAGAAAGCCTGCGCATATCGGGTATAGTGATCGGTTACCACCAGCATGTACCCAATTCCTCTGGAATCTGGCATTATACACAGAAAGTCCATACACACTAAGTCCATGGGACCGGAACTTTTCAGATGGCCCATTGGGGCTGCTCGTGTAGGCAGTTTTCTTCTCTGAATGCACCTCAAGCATCTTTGGCAATGTTTCTCCACAGACTCTCATTTTCGGCCAGTAGAACCGGTCTCTTAGGAGCCCGAACATTTTGTCCACGCCCAAATGTCCATGGTCGTCATGCAACGACCTCAACACCAGATATTGCAGTTTTCTTGGGAGCACAAGCTGTCTCCTATCCGGATGGTTATGATAGGGGACCACTCTGTATGCAGACCATTGTCCATTTGAAATGTGTCCCATTCATTCCTTCATGAGGATAGCAATCATATTCCCAGGGGCACCCTTAATTAATGTGGAATTTCGTTTTTGAACTGCCCGGCACAGAGGACCACACACTGAATCGGCCATTTGAGCCTCAATGATATCCTTCCATCGTATTACAGATCCCCCTGCTATGGACAAGGCCTCCGGATAAACGTATGTTGCCGGAAGCGCATCGGGTTGACGACATCCCAGAGAATCCACCACTCGAAGTTCGGTGATGGCTACTTTCCCTTCTAATATGGCCGCTGTAGAACACGTGGCACGAATCCCAGGACCAGGGATTTCTTCCCATTCTTCATTCTCAGGGTCTGTGTTTAGTCCCGGTCTTCTGGACAGAGCATCGGCCCCAATGTTCTTGGGACCAGGCTTGTATTTTAACGTGAAACTGTAGTTCGACAGTGCAGCCAACCATCTGTGGCCAGTGGCATCCAATTTGGCGGATGTCAAGATATAGGTAAGATATAGGATTGTTGTTGGTCTTTATTTCAAACGATACCCCATAGATATAGTCGTGCAGCTTGTCAACGATGGCCCACTTCAGTGCCAGGAACTCCAGTTTATGTACCGGGTAGTTCTTCTCACTCAACGTTTATCTGCGACTTACGTATGCAACAGGCCTGAGCCCCGTAGGATATTTCTGGTGTAGCACAGCGCCCAATCCATCAAAACTGGCATCCACGTGCAACACATATGGTTGGTCTTGGTCGGCATAGGCCAGAACAGGGGCTTCGGTAAGTCTTTTCTTCAGTTTCAGGAAAGCCTCCTCGCAGGCGGGGGTCTACTTTGCACCCAAATGGTGTTTTTGGGTTCATAGCTCTCTGACGGTGATCCTCGGATAGATCTTCAGTAAACTATTCAGAGCCTTGGAGATGCACGCATATCCTTCGACAAATCTCCTGTAGTATCCGCAGAATCCTAAAAAGGAGCGGAGCTCCACCAAGTTCTCCGGACGAGGCCAGTTTACCACCGCTTTCACTTTGGTGGGATCAGTTGCCACCCCTTCTGCGGAAACGATATGACCAACGTAAGTGGCTGAGGACCGGCAGAATTTGCACTTATCGAGGGACAACTTCAAGTCCTCCTGTCTTAACCGGTCCAGGACCTTCAGGAGACGCTCCTCATGCTCTTCCAGCGTCCGCTGAAAGACGATAATGTCATCCAAGTAGACTAGACATTCTCTTGGATTCATACCGCCTGTGTTTTTTTTCCCATCAGTCGTTGAAAAGTGGTGGGAGCTCCACAGATGTCTTGGGGCATCCGGGTGAGTTGATGGAATCCTAACGGGCAGATGAACGGCGTTTTCTCTTGATGCTCAGGGCTCATGGGGACCTGGTAGTTCCCAAACCGCAGATCCAGTACGCTGAATCACTGACTTCCTGACAATGTGCTGAGGATCTCCTTAATCCTGGGTAGGGTATATAGGGTATATAGACAGTCCGGCGATTTAAGGTGCGGTAGTCTACACATAAACTTACAGACCCATTTTCTTCCACACCACCACTATGGGTGAGGCATAGGTGCTGCGGGATTCGGCTATGATGCCAGTGCTCTTTATATCTTTCAAGATATCCCGGACATCGTCCACGTCCCGAGGGGCTATTCGCCTAGATCATTCACGGAAGGGTGTGGTATCACTTAATTGAATGGTGTGGTGAGCGCTTTTAGTACAGCCCACGTCCATCTCAGTGGTGGAGAATACTTCCTTCTGTTCCATCAGTCTCGTATGAAGGCATTTCTTTCATTCCGCCGGTATGGATGAATCCCTGAGATTGAATTGTAGCACCGGGTCAGTCTCTTGCACGGACGCCACGTTCAAGTGGGCCAAGGGTTTTACGTCAGTCACAGGGTATATTTTACCCAGTTCTTGTTTGAAATCCAGATGGACAGGGTGCAGAGAGGCATTCTGGATGGACACGGTGAACTGAGGAGGAAACTTAGACTTCCACTCCCTTACCTCCGGCACCACCTTTCAGCCTTTTTTCTCATCCTCTTCGGGCGTGGACTCCAGCGAGATGTACCAAACACTTCCATCATCACTGGGGTAGCTGGTCTCGGCTATCATATGTCGTACTCCCCCTGGCGGGATTTCGGTCACTCTCTTTTCTAGATTGAAAAAACGGCCGCAGCGTTCTTGGGCTGAGATCCGGTGGCACTCCTCCATGAAGGCAGGATGAATCTTCATAGAGGACAAGGACATCTCTCCCGCTTCTTTAAGGAACGCCCGGACTAAGGATCGCACCACATCGGCATTGGTTCCCAATATGATGGATGAATTCGGGTGTTACCTGGGCTCAGGACACACCAGTGCTTCCACCTCCATGGGGTGTCATGTTGGTATTAAGTTGGGGTATGTCCATCCGCACCTTGATCACTCCGTCTATAGGGTAATCCTGGCTGCGTAGGCCCATAGAGTCATGGTCTTGGCTGATTCAAATGGCAGATGGTGCAGATGGAGACCGTAGAAGGATTGGTAAAAGATGGTTATCTGAGAACCGGTGTCCAATAGGGCAGAAGCATAGATCCCTTCTTTCTACTATGTCTTTGCAGTCTTCAGTACTTGGGAAGAACCACAAGACCCTTAAGGGTATGGATTTTAGAGCATATCAGAAACTTTATTATGGGTTTAGAAACCCATAATGTCTCTTTACATTTTAAAAAGCATCATAAATCTGATCCAACTGGTCTATCATATTTGGGGATAGAATCAATGTCTCCCAATTAGAGAGGGGGTAATAGGCTGATTGACCTCTCCCGGAGAGAATCCTTCTGGATATATAATCTTAACACTTTGTATCCAAATTGATTAAATATTTATATCAATTCCTTTATCAACTAACAGTGCCTTCACTTTTCTTTTTCCTCTATCATTAATGGTTCTTTGTATTTATTTTTTATATTAATTTTCATATTTTATGTATTTATTTTTTCTTTCTTGGTTTATTATGAGTATATTCATATATCACCAGTTATTTTATACTGCCATCTAGGGGTCATTTTATAATATTACAAGAGAGTGCTATTTACATTAGTTTTAACTATATATTAGTATTGTAGATTTTTTTATATGTATTTTTAAAATATTAAAATGGTGTTTTTACTAAATTTATTATATTTAATGTTATTTATGTTTAATTAGAATGTACATAGTGATTATTATAGAATTGGCTTAGAACCATAACATCACAGCTAATATATAAAGATCAATGGACTACACTAATCCACAATCCCTGAGGAAGTTCCAGATCGAACTAAATGCATTGGATGAGTGCCAATAGTTCCGGTGTCTATCCGAGGTGTGTAGCATCTGCACAGCTTCTGTATCTTTCCACTGAAAGTGATCACCCGGGTTCCAGAGCTCCGTCACGAGTGATGTCAAGTCGGACACTGATCGGATCGACCGGAGTGGTTGAGAGTGAAGGAGCAGGAAGCAAAATAGAGACACAGGACTTACCAGTTTTCATGGACATTCTGTGGAAGGTTGCATTTAAGACCAGGAGGGTCGTCACGCCAGATCCTCCATAGGTTTTATACCATACAGCTGTCAAAGAACATCCATTTGTGCGTTCCCGTCATCACGAATATGTTTTATACAATATCACACTATTGTTTTTCCTTTTTTTATTCCCCTTCTCTTGTGTATGAAGGGAGAACACATTTCCAGATACGCCGTTTGAGGGGGGACACCCCCCCATATCTCTTCCCTACCTAGCATAAGCCATTATATTCACTTGTATACTATTTATTTTGTTTGGTTTGTGTTTGCACCCCAAAGTTCTGTTTATGTGTTGTATATCAAGACAAAGGAACTTTGTCTTATTTTGGGATCTGCACCAAAACCTCATAATTTTTAATATCACACTTTATATCACATTGCATATTTGTTAATTAATGTGCGCTTATTTTTCTTCACTTCCAGGTCTACAGTACGTCTGCGGCCCACATACTAGAGGCCGTATGGACATTCTAATAAATGGCAAGAGCTCCTTTAATTAATAAACTGATTGGTATTAAATATGTTTTCCAGCTACATTTCATTTCAAACTTTTAGATAATCATTTGGAAGATGTACATGTCCACTTAGATAATCAATACAATAACAAATATAAAAGAAAAACAATGTTATTGTATCCTAACCAAATAAACGGGGTATAGTAAATAGATGTGTTCACTCTGGTGAGCAACAGCAAATAACTGTGCAGAATGATCAGTGGACGGCACAGGAACAACTCAAGGGACTGGAAAGAGGTAAAATAGAGCTATAAGTAAACTTCAATAGGCAACAGCAGATAACTGCAACAGCTGATCATCAAGTTAAACTTTCAGCTATGGTGGAACACCTCCAGTAACTAGCAGAGTGACAAAAGTGTACTGTATATACTCTGTGTTGCAGGGTACACGCAACCACACGTGGGTTTCTTGCAAAGACTTATTTATTGAGCCTTAAAAATACTTAAATCCAGAGACAGAACATGAAACGCAGACAAAGCTCAGTGCTACATCCAATTAAACTTATACACGGTACAGTGCCTAAATATATATTGTGACAAACGGCTTACTCCGGGGCTCCGCCGTCTGTCCGGGACTGTTAGAACACGGTCTTTTAGGGTAGGTTAAATGACGAGGCGTAACGTGCTGTTCCTTTAAACAGGCTATGCCTGGTTTATTCAGTCCCAGGCACTGAGACTTCCACAGTGCATACAAAAGAAACACAAGCAAAACAAAAGTCTGCTCACCTGAGCAATAACTTAACTAAGGTTTTCCCTGACTCAGGGTTGGAGTGGCTTTTCCACTTCCAACAACAAAAATAAGGAACTTTGCAGTTTTAGAAACAAGGAGCAGAATGATTTAACCTGTTTGGGGTAGAGGCTTTCCCCCTCTCTGCTTCCAGCAGTCTTCCTGCCTCCAGGCTCTTGGGGAGAGGGGAGAGGAACCAGGAAATCAGTCTTAAATACCTGATTTCCAACAAGCAGGACAGGTGACAGAAATCAGGCAGCAGACAAACTCTGGTCTGGATCCCTCATTTCCAGCACTTGCCAAACTGTGGGATGGAGTGCATGTATTATGAGGCTGCACTTTCCAGCCTAAACAGGATAGAAACTGTTCAGTATCCTGGGAGCCCTATATATGGAATTTATTACCATCCCCTGGTTTCTGTCACAATATATAGATATCGTTTGAATAAAATGGTCTTTTAGTTTAACTCTTTGGCCAAAGTGTTGTAAGCCCTTGAGCCCCTACACGGCAGACCACATCTCAAGTCTGATTGAAGCTCTTATTAACCTGTACATTACCAGAAAAAAGCACTCTGTATTAGATTTATCACAATCAAACTGCAAGCAAGCAAGTTCCCTTGAGAGTGGGAGATGCAATGGAGTGAGCTTTTAACCATTTGAAAGTGGTGGACACCTATAAGCTCATATTGAACCCCCAAAATAACCACAACATATATATATATAAGCGTATAAGTGTCACAGAGGAGTGCTACTGAGCATGGCAATATATATTTAAAACCAGAGACAGAACATGAAACACAGACAGAGCTCAGTGCTACATCCAATGAAACTTATACACGGTACAGTGCCTAAATATATATATATATATATATATATATATATATATATATATATATATATATATAAAATATCTCATCCTGTGCTGCCTGCTGCTGGGTTAGGAGCTGGGTTTGCTGCTGCAATAGTCTTTCATCTCTCTCTGCCTGTAGTTGGACCAGTCCCTGCTGTTTGGTTTGCTCCTGCATTAACAGTCCCTGCTGTTTGGTTTGCTCCTGCATTAACAGTCCCTGCTTGCAGGGTACACGCAACCACACGTGGGTTTCTTGCAAAGGCTTATTTATTGAGCCTTAAAAATACAGCACACAAAACCAAAAACAGCTTCTTTTCAGCATACAAAACAGAAATTAAGTCCTGAGCAGGGCTTGCCCTTTCCCAACAAGGGCTATTTAGATTCCAGCGTAACAGTGCACAAACAGTTCATCAAAATGTATCCTGAAGACAGACCTTATAGCAGTAATCCTCCTTCAGCATTTCAGTGCTCTTTCTTTTTTTTCAACTTAAATTTTTATTTTGTTCAAATGACATGTACATACAGTGAGTATGATAACGGCAAAATACCAGATCGACCTGCTTCGTATGCTGCTCCCGTATGTGTACGGTTTGACATTTACAGACATACTGGATAGACGAACAGACGAACAGGGAAGCCCCTGGACAGGTGGGGGAAGGGAAAAATAGAGGGGGGGGATAGGGGTGGGGGGTGGGTTTCTCCTGTGATTCCACCTCTGCCTCACCCTCGCTGGTTCTCTGCGTCTGGGGAATCATTGCTTACCCTGTAGGTCGGCCGCGTATCAACCTTTAAGGCCTGTTTGCCCTCCTTTAGGTCCTACCTGGGGATCTGAGGGGAGCTGGCAATTTATGTCCTGGGTGTTGCTCTTAGGCGCTCCCTCATGGGAGAACGCATTTTCCCCTATCAAAGCCAGATTGTGGCCCGTTCCACTGTTTGGGCTAGCCAGGGTTGCCAGACTTTTAGAAAATTTACACCAGTGTCGTTGACCAAACTTGTCAACTTCTCCATCTGGCAAACTGACCAAATTCGGTTCCGAATATTCGTAATTGATGGGATTGCATTCTGTTTCCAGCATGCTGCGATCTCCCCTCTAACTGCCATAGCAAAGTGAGCTATTCGTTTGTTTTTTCCTTTGATGAACCCGTCCGCTGGTCTGTTCAGGAGGAACAGCCATGGGTCTAATGGGACGGGTTTACCTGTAATCTTATTCAACCAGTCCTTAATTGAATCCCAGACTGGGACGATTTTGGGGCATGACCACAGCATGTGTAACAGATCTGCCTGCTGTCCACATTGTCTCGGGCACAATGGGGTGTAACTGGGCAGGAATTTAGCTAGTTTTGTGGGAGTGTGGTACCATCGCATCATTACCTTATATGCGTTCTCCCTTAAGGTTGTGCACATAGAACTTTTGGAAGTTGCCGTCACTATTTTTGCCCATTCCTCTACCTCTAACTCCTCTCCTAGGTCTGTCTCCCAGCTAGTCATGTATCTTGCCTTGTCCGTCACCGTCGTGCTAGAACCAGTCACCTCTTTGTACATCCGCGATGTGAGTCCCGCCGTGGATGTCCCTGATCGACAGAGCTTTTTGAAATTTGTCATGGGGGTCTGTGGCTGAACTTTTTGGTAGAACGCCCTGATCTGGAGGTATCTAAAGATCTCGGCATTAGGGATATTATGGTCAGATTTGAGTATTTCGAATATTTGTATACCTTGTCTCCCCTCCAGATCTACCAATCTCTTAATGTTTTTTAGTTTCCAGATAGTAAATTCTGTACTGGACTGGCCCGGAGCAAAGAGTGGGTTGTTCCATAGTGGCGTCATACCCGACGCCCTGCTGGTCAGTGTGCATTTGAGCCTAGTACCCTCCCATATCGAGAGCGAGTTGGTCATTGAGGATAGCGGCAATTTGATCCCTCTTCGCACCTTTTTGGGGTACCAAATCAGATGCTCCAATTCTAATGGGGAGCATGCCTTTCGTTCTAATGTGACCCATCTTTTGGAGTCTGAGTTAGAGTGCCACTGCACAATTTGACATAATTGGGCCGCCTTATAATAGGACAACAAGCAAGGTACCGCGAGCCCACCCGCTCCCGTTTGTTTGCGCATTATTTGTTTGCTCACCCTCGCCTTCTTTCCTCCCCAGATAAATTTATCTATCTCGGATTGGAGTGAGAGAGTATCCTTCAAGCCTATTGGCACCGGGAGGGTTTGGTATAGATACAGTAGGCGAGGGAGCAAATTCATTTTAACGCAGTGGATTTTACCAATCCATGAGATTTTGTGTTTAGCCCACCTCTTGATGTCCTCTCTCAGGGTCCGCATCAGTCTTGGATAATTTGCCTGATAGATTGTGCTATATGTCTTGGTGATATTAACCCCTAGATATTTAATTTGGTGTTGTTGCCAGCGGAAGTTGAAATTTATGGCAATTAGCTTTTCCACGTGTTTTGGGAGATTTATGTTAATAGCCTCTGATTTACCCTGATTAATTTTGAACCCGGAGACCTTAATGAAACGCCCAAGCAGATCAAACAGGTTTGGTAGAGAGGTAAGGGGTCTGGATATTGTCAGGAATACATCATCCGCATATAGTGCCACCTTATGCGACTGGTTTCCAATGTCAATACCCATGATGTCTTTGCTATCCCGTATCTGGGCCGCAAGCGGTTCCATACACAGTGCAAAGAGGAGGGGGGAGAACGGGCATCCCTGTCTCGTTCCGCTCTTAATTTGGAAGGGATCTGAAGCGAATCCCTGGTGGGTAACCCTTGCCGACGGGGCTGAATAGAGAGCGAATATAGCTTTTATCAATTTGTCTCCCATGCCGAACGCTCCAAGCGTGGCTTCCAGGTATGGCCAGTCTATCCTATCAAACGCTTTTTCCGCATCCAGACTGAGCGCCATAATTGGTATAGATTTGGAATTGGCTATTTCTAGCAGATCAATGATTCGTCGGGTATTATCTGATGCTTGTCGACCCTGGATAAACCCGACTTGATCTGGGTGCACTAGTCTGGGTAGGATAAGACTCAATCTGTTGGCCAATAATTTAGTGTAGATTTTGATGTCCGAATTAATCAGGGATATTGGTCTGTAGCTTTTACAGTCCTGCGGGTCTTTCCCTGTCTTATGTATGACTGAAATGGACGCTTGGAGCATCTGGCTGGGAAAGGGGGAACCGTTCAGCACTTGATTAAACATGCGAAGGAGATATGGAGCCAATTGTTTCCTGAATTTCTTATAGTAAAGATTTGAATATCCTTCGGGACCCGAGGCTTTAGAGGGTTTCAGGTTTTTAATAACCTCTGATAGTTCCTCCATTGTGAAATCTCTACCTATTACCTCTCTATCTGACCTCCTCAACCGGGTATGTTTGCGTTTTTCAGGAAACTCCGTAGGGCCTCCGTTGTCCCGGTAGATCGGGAAACTTTTTCCCCATCGTACAATTTTGCGTAGAAGGCTTTAAATTCCCCTACAATTTGTTTGGGATTGGCCGTGACCCCCCCCCCCCCCGATTCCCGCCGCAAGGCTTGTATATTATAATTATTTGTTTTAGAGTTAATCATATTAGCCAACAAGGTATCTGGTTTGTTTGCTTTCTCAAAGAATCTTCTCTTTGACCAACTTAACGATTTCTCGGCCTGGGAGGTGAGGAGTAGGTTCAGTTAGAGTGTCCTTAATTTGCTGGAGAGTCGCCGCATTTGGTGCTCGTCAATGTTGTTCCCAAAGCTGCTTTAACTCTGCTTGTTCTTTAATAATTTTTGCGTTGCTTTCCTTTTTCTTTTGGGTTGCCAGGCTAATCAAAACCCCCCTCAGTGTTGCTTTATGTGCCTCCCAGAGGGTTATATGAGAGCGAACGCTACCTTTATTTTCACTAAAGAAGTACTTGATCGCCTCTTTGATCGTTCCTTCTAAATCGGGGATCTTTAGGAGGGAATCGTTTAATTTCCAATTTGCTCTTGGTCTTTCCAGCCCTATCTGAGTGCACCTTAGCTCGATCGGTGCATGATCTGACCATGAAATGTCATGGATCCCAGAATGGGTGATCGCGGGGACCAGTCTACTAGAGACAAAGAAGTAATCGATTCTGCTAAATGAGTCATGGGGGTGGGAGTAGAAAGTGTAGAGCCTGTCTAGCGGATGTGCCTCCCTCCAAGCGTCTTTTAATCCTTGTTCTAGGGCTGAAGGTCGTGTTGTAGCCTTGTGTCTATGGGGACCTGATCTGTCCAGGGCTGCATTCAAAGCTGTATTGAAGTCTCCACCTAAGATTATAGCCCCTTTGCTAAATTTTTTAATAACGTCAAACGTCTTTGTGAAGAAGTCTGACTCCTGTACGCTTGGGGCGTAGATTCTTGCCACTGTTATTGGTTGTGCATTTATGGATCCTATGATCATCAAGAACCTGCCATCCTGATCTTTTTTCACCCTCTCCACCACTAGCCCTACTCTGTTGTGGATCAAGATTGCTACACCCCGCTTTTTTTCTGTGGCAGAGGATAGGTATACCTGTTTATACTGTTTGTCAAAGTATTTAGGAGAGCTAGTGGTGCTGAAGTGTGTTTCTTGGAGTAATATGAAGTCTGCCCCCTTTCTTTTGTAGTCGGTGAGTGCTAATTTACGTTTACAGGGGGAGTTTAGACCCTTAGTGTTGTGCGATATAAAGGTTAAAGGCATGATGATGTAGTGGACTGACCTTGCATCAAGAATGCTGCAGTCTGGGGTAGAAACATAGGGGACATGTAACACAGTGGGGAAAGAAAACACACAAAACACATAGAGCAGGATGGGAGAGTAGTCGGTGGCATAGGACCACTTCCTCCCCCGTGCCTGTGGGTTGGTGAACCTTTGGGTCGCGCCCTCTGTCTCCTGCCTCCTCCTCAGGGCCGCCTTGTTCCACCTCTTCCCCAGGTCTTCCTCAGGATCTAGGGCAACTGCCCCAGCCCGAGAGTGTAAGCACACGGCGACTGTGGGACCGCCGTCCCAGCCGACAGTCCATTATCTTTATTAGTCCAAACTGTATTGGTAGACATAATGAATCTTTAACAATTAATTTGAAAACCTCTAAAGCACAAACCTAACTTTTGAACTGTTAGTGCGTCATCGCAACCTTGCCTCCCCTGTATACCCTAACCCTTGTGCCCCTAGGATGAGCTGAACCTTCTCTTTCCCTGTGTTAGTCCCTTGGACCCCCCCGTAACCCCGCAGTGTGCCTCTGTCCCCTTTTAAACTCGCTGCTAGAGCTGCGAACCGCTAATGCTTATCCTCGCTTTCTCCTGTCTCTCCTTTCCTGGGGGTCTTTCTATTCTCTCTCCCCCTATCCCTCCTCCCTCTGCCCCTGAGCCCCTTCCTCTTCCTCCCCTTCTTTAACCGCCACCTGTCCTCTTCTTCCTCATCCTCCCCCTCCTGTTCCCTCGTCTAACTCTCATTTCTACCTCTCTACCTTCTTATCCCCCCGTCCCCATTCCTTCTTTCACCTGCTCCCCACGCCCCGTCCTCCTGTTCCCCCTCTCCCCTGAGGCCTGTCCTTCCCCCCACCTACCTCCGCTCTGCTATTCTTCCCTCATTAGGACCGGCTCCCTTGTCCCTTCTCTCTCCCTAGCTCTATCCCGCCCCCCTCCTCTATTGCCGCTCGCCGCTTCTTGTGCGCTATTCCACGTCATGTCCGCCGCGATCTGTTAGGGTCCGCCCCTTCCGTCCCGTCCATGGTCGTCGCCATCTTGGATCGGTCTCCACTCCGGTCGCCAGCTCATCTCGCGAGGTGTGATGGCTCCTCCCCTCCTACGTCATCTGCCTCCGCCTCTCTTTCAGTCGGTTTCCGGGGCTGCTCCAAGATGGCCGCTAGTCTCTGGGTGCTGCTGTCGGGCTTCAAGGTAAGCGTGGCGGGTTTTGGCTTGTAGCTGGGCACCTCAGGTCACTGCCAGGGTTGTAACAGGTGGGGATACCGCATGGGAGACCACAACGGGTGGCCTGTTCGGGCGGGGGGAGGTCAACTTTAACTGTGAACGAGCAGTATGTCTCTGTTAGTCTTTTCAACGGGGGCTGCGGGTTTGTCTGTGTTTGTCAGATCTACCTGCCTCGCGCCATGATGGGTCTGGTGCCGGTCTGCCGCCCGCCATTTCTTCAGGGATTTTATCCTGCAGGCCCAACTTTGCGAGGAAGTCTCCCCCTTCCTCTGCCCGCCGTATTGTGGTAGATGCCCCGTTTCTGGAGACCAGGAGGCCGAAAGGATAGATCCAGCGATATTTAACCCCTTCGTCGCGGAGGATTTTTGTAATGGGGGTAAGTTGCTTCCTTTTCAGCAGGGTGGTGGGGGAGATATCTTGGAATACTTGGATTTTATGGGCTTCAAATGTGGGGTTGTTGCGTGTCATCTGACAAAAGGATTCCTTTATTTTAAAATAATGAAAACGAGCAATTATGTCTCTCGGGGGATCTCCCTGCTGTGGCCTAGATCTTAGGGCTCTGTGGCAGCAGTCTAGTTGGATCTCTTGTGCTGACTTGTCAGGCCTGAGCTGTGTCAGCCACCTTCCCACAAAGTCCTCCGTATCGGATTCTTCCTCCGAGACCCCCCGTATCCTAACATTATTTCAGCGCTCACGATTCTCCGAGTCCTCTTGTTTGTCCATAAGGTCTCGTATGGTATCTTTGACCTGAGCCAGTTGCCTATCAGTTTTGTGTAAGGACTTGATGGTGGAATCCAGCTTCTTTTCCAGCGAGTCCGTGCGGATACCAATGCTGCCGATATCTGCTCTCAGGGTAGCCACCTCTGTTTGCAAGCATTTTTTTATATCGGCACAGAACTCTTGCATGTCTCGCCGTCTCATGATTTGGTTCCCCCGATCGTTATCCCCGTCCTCTTCTGACTCCGTTCCACTTGGCGGGGGGCCCTCGTGGCTTTTGGTGCGCGCCTGGTCTCCCCAAAATAGTCTGTGAGAACCGTGGAGGGGCGCTTTGATCGTGTCCCCTTCGACATCCTGAGGTTATCCGGTTGTTATTGAGGTAACTTTGGAGCTAATCCGTTAGGTTTGAGTGCTTTAATTATTTATTTAGTGTCGGCCGTGAACGGAGCTATCTGCTCACGCGTCCATTCAGTCCGTCGTTGCGCTTGCGCCTCCTCAGTGCTCTTCCTTGTTCAGACAGCCTGCATGTGTGTACAGCCTGGGGGTTTTAAAACTCCTTGATGAGGCAGCTGGGATCAGACTAATTAACTCAGCTGAAAGTTAACCTCGTCACTGCTGCACTGCAGACCTACACATAAGTCTGCCAGGCATAGGGCTGGTGACGTTTATTCACCCTGTCACATTCCTCCCCTGTTAGTGTTTGGCTGGGACCACACAAGGCTGAAGCCCGACCATCCACCCCTTCTCTAGAGAAGAAATCAGCATTCGCATTTTCTTTTCCAGGTCTGTGCTGAATCTCAAACGAGAAGGGTTGGAGGGCCATATACCACCTGGTCAACCTAGCATTAGAGTATTTCATACTATTTAACCACTTCAATGGAGCATGGTCTGTCACCAGGGTAAAATGGACTCCTCCAAAGCCTTGATTGCCCACTTTACTGCGAGGCACTCCTCAATCACTGAGTAGTTCTTTTCCCTCTGGAACAATTTCCTACTCAGAAAAAGGATCGGATGTTCCACTCCCTCAAACTGTTGTGACAACACTGCCCCTAGCTCTATCTCTGATGCATCGGTTTGCACTACAAAAGGCCTGTTAAAGTCTGGGATTCTAAGGATGGGACCCTCTGATAGACACCTTTTTACGTCCTCAAAGACTCTCTGGCACTCCCTTGACCATACCACTTTGTGTAGGGGCACACGTTTTTGTGAGGTCTGTTAATGGGGCTGCAACTTCAGAGTAGTTGGGGGTGAACCGCCAATAGTACCCTGCTAAACCCAGCAGAGAGCGTACCTGCGTTTTTTGTTTGAGGGGTCGGAATTTCTTTCAGAGCAGTTACCTTATCGACTAGTGGCCTTACTTTTCCACCTCCCACTGCATAACCTAAGTATTTGGTTTCCGCCTTACCCAAGGCACATTTCTTAGGGTTGGCTGTGAGCCCTGCCTCTCTTAGAGATCTGAGGACCACTTTCAGCCTATTTAGATGGGCCCGCCAGTGTTTACTATAAATGACAATGTCATCTAGGTAGGCTGCTGCATAATCCCTATGAGGTCTCTGAAATGTGGCTGGGGCTCCATGCAGTCCAAATGGCATTGTCACAAACTAGTATAAACCAATGGGCGTGTCAAAGGCTGTTTTGCATTTGGACTTTTCCTCCAAAGGTATTTGCCAGTATCCTTTTGTTAAGTCCAGCATGGATATATATTCTGCGTTACCAAGGGCGTCAATTAACTCGTCCACCCTTGGCATCGGATATGCGTCAAACTTGGATACCGCATTGACCTTTCGGAGGTCCACACAAAATCTTACCTTCCCATCGGGTTTAGGGACCATGACTAGTGGACTACACCACTCACTGCATGATTCCTCAATCACGCCTAGGTGTAACATTTCTTGTACCTCCTTTTCTACCAGGGCGTTACGGCTTTCAGGCACCCTGTAAGGATGAGAACGTACTTTCACTCCAGGTGCTGTCTCTATCACATGTGAAACTAAATTAGTTTGCCCTGGTAAATCAGAAAAAACATCATTGAATTGTATAATTATTTCTAACAAGTCCCCTTTTTGTTCAGTGGACAATTGTCTACCCATTGGGATTTGTTCATCACCAATGATGTTCCCCCGTGGGGGCTGAGGACCCAGGTCCATTTTCTCCTCCACCGGGTGGATGAATAGAGACCGGTGCACCTTCCAGGGTTTCAGCAAGTTTACATGGTAAATTTGTTTACCCTTCCTGGACCCTGGTTGAGCGATCTCATAATCCACATCACCTGTGCGGCGGAGTACTTCAAATGGGCCCTGCCATTTGGTTAGGAGTTTGCTCTCACAACTGGGTAACAATAACATCACCTGGTCTCCCGAATGAAACTCTCATGCACGCATTCTCATGCACGCTTCGGCAACCCTTTCAAATGTCAGTAGAAAAGCCTCTGGATCCTAATTCTGAGTTATTTTCCTCAGGAGGACCGGGGGTTTGTTCGCAAGTTCTGGACTGGCAGACCCCTGGAATTGGGTCAGCAGCCTGGCCATCCGCTCATCCTGTGCTGCCTGCTGCTGGGTTAGGAGCTGGGTTTGCTGCTGCAATAGTCTTTCATCTATCTCTGCCTGTAGTTGGGCCTGCTCCTGCATTAACAGTCCCTGCTGTTTGGTCTGCTCCTGCATTAACAGTCCCTGCTTGCAGGGTACACGCAACCACATGTGGGTTTCTTGCAAAGGCTTATTTATTGAGCCTTAAAAATACAGCACACAAAAACAAAAACAGCTTCTTTTCAGCATACAAAACAGAAATTAAGTCCTGAGCAGGGCTTGCCCTTTCCCAACAAGGGCTGTTTAGATTCCAGCGTAACAGTACACAAACAGTTCATCAAAATGTATCCTGAAGACACACCTTATAGCAGTAATCCTACTTCAGCATTTCAGTACTCTCTCTTGTTCAGACAGCCTGCATGTGTGTACAGCCTGGGGGTTTTAAAACTCCTTGATAAGGCAGCTGGGATCAGACTAATTAACTCAGCTGAAAGTTAACCTCGTCACTCTGCACTGCAGACCTACACATAAGTCTACCAGGCATAGGGCTGGTGACGTTTATTCACCCTGTCACACTCCGGAATAGTAACTGTTGGCAAATAGGTATGAAAAATGCTTGCCATAGGAGTTACTGTGAAGGATAATCACATGTCCATAATGGACCATACACTTCAGACTTTGTCTAGCAGTAGGTGAGTGAATGAAACTGAGTGCTGCAGAGTTACAGACAAGTAGCAACATGTGCAGATATATTCTCGGACTAGGAAATAGTAGCAAATACGCTAATTGTAAATGAGTCGCTACTGGTTAGTTTGGCTACATTTCCAGAGAAACTCCGCAGTTGACCACATAAAAGATGGTGTTACATAACAGAATAGTAACAAATAGGCACAGTGTAAAGGAAGAGAGCCTGGTAAATTGCTGATGTAATTAGACTAAATTGTGTGGCCTAAATGTCAATCAGAGACTGGGGAAAAGTCTGGAAATACCTCCCCTTTCCTTCCTCCATAGCTCCAATGTGTCAATATAGTGCTTTAAAGTGCACTAAATGGGCAGAATAGTTGGCACCCAAACACTAAACCCTACAATGAGGGACAAATCACAGTGTGAGCTGCCAGAAACCAATGGGGACAGTCATTGGGGTTCACTGGCTATCCAGCCACAATTTTAAAATGATGGTTATAGAGTAGAGAGACCATTTTGTTAATTAAGTAGTGATAAATTAAATTATGCTGCCTGTAACAGTTTGAAAACATTTGTGTTATGCATTTTATGTTTATTTCTCTTAGAAACCTGGCCAAATGAGAAGCAGAACTGGAGCTCTGATATGTCCAGAATATGTCTGTTTCCCCATAGCCCAGAAGTGCAAAAAAACAATGATTCTTGCCACATGTTGGACATTTGCAAGGAACCATTGCCACATGATGATGGTGAAATTACAGGCCTTGTACAGCACACAGCACAGACTGACTTGAAGTATAAGTCAAGAAAAAGATATGAGAGAGATTCAAGAACAAGCCATAGTGCTCACCTTTGTGTCCACATGCGAGAGCAACCCTTTCCCTGTACAAACTGTGGGAGAAGTTTTTCACTGAAGAGGAAACTCCTTTCCCACCAGAGGATTCACACAGCGGACACTCCTTTTAATTGTACAGAGTGTGGGAAGCAATTTAGTACTAACAGGAGCCTCCTCATCCATCAGAGGATTCACACAGCGGGCACTCCTTTTAATTGTACAGAGTGTGGGAAGCAATTTAGAACTAACTGGAGCCTCCTCATCCACCAGAGGATTCATACAAGGGAGAAACCTTTCACATGTGCAGAGTGTGGGAAACCATTCAGTAGTAAAGGACATGTCGTCAAACACCGAATGATTCATACAGGGGAGAAACCTTATACATGTACAGAGTGTGGGAAAAGCTTTTCACAGAAGTACGACCTCCGCACACATGAGAGAATTCACACAGGAGAGAAACCCTTCACATGTACAGAGTGTGGAAAAAGCTTTTCACAGAAGAAGCATCTCCACACACACCACAAGATTCACACAGGGGAGAAACCTTTCACATGTACAGAGTGTGGGAAACAATTCAGTATAAAGAGCAGTCTCCTCAAACACCAGAGGCTTCATACAGGGATAAAACCTTTCACATGTGCAGTGTGTGGGAAACAATTCAGCACGAAGGATTGTCTCCTCCTACACCAGCGGATTCATACAGCAGAGAAACCTTTCACATGTGCAGAGTGTGGGAAAAGATTTTCACAGAGGAGCAGCCTCCTCGGACACGAAAGGATTCACACAGGGGAGAAACCTTTCACATGTACAGTGTGTGGGACAACATTTTCTCATAAAAACAGCCTCCTCAGGCACAAGTGGATTCACTCAGGTGAGAAACCATTTGCTTGTTCAACGTGTCAGAAACGATTTAGTACTAAGGGAGACCTTGCCAGACACCAGAAAATTCACACAGGTTAGAAACCTTTCATATGTGCAATGTGTGGAAAACGGTTCAGTAAAAAATGGAACCTTCTGTTACACAAGGGAAGTTACACAGGGGAGAAACCATTTGCTTGTTCAGAGTATTGGAAACAGTTCGTCATTAAGAGCAGCCACTTGCAGATTCACAGAGAGGAGAAACCATTCACATCTGCAGTGCGTGGGAAAAGCTTTTCTCATAAGAATAACCTCTATGTACACCATAGGATTCATACAGGGGAGAAACTGTTTGCTTGTTTAGAGTAGGGTTAGGCAATATATCTATAGCATAGTAATATCATGATAATAAAAACGCCCGGCAACTCAATACTTATCATTATTTGATACTGTAGTATTCCTATATGCCGGCTGCAGAGAAATGAGTGGGGGCAGGTCTGGCAGGGAGAAGAATAAGGGTGGCTCTGACAGAGAGAGGAGTGGGGTGGGGTGTCTAGCAGAGAGAGGGAGCAGGTATGGGAGTGCCATGACTTTAACATGCTGTAGCTTCATGGAATCTCACTTCCCCACATCTAAATGCCTCTTAAACCCTTTTTCTCCGTTATGACTCAATCCCTTTTCAAACCCATTAACCCTCACTTCACCCTTGCCCCATAAATGTGTGCAAGAGAGGGGGCCTAATATTGTGCATAGCTTAGTGGGGTCATTTATTGTAAAATAATTATTGTTCAAAAATGTCTCATTTGTAAAATTTAAATATACTAAAATGTGCTGTTTTACATTTTATTAAGAATTACATTTATTTCTCTAAAATATATTTCACAATAAAAAACCTAGGTGTCATGAATAAACACGTGAAAGTGATCTCAAAGGCGTTTGTACACAGAAAGTGCTCACTATTCTTAAATTGACTGAAGTACAAAAAATATATGCAATTATTGTGAAAACAATTTGGTAACTAAAATTAATAAAGTTGTCACTCCCTGCTCAGATACCCTCTGGTGGGGCCCGTCTTCGCTGGTCCCAGAAGTAGAACAGTTTATACACAATCCAGGGGAGCATGTAGGAGATAAAGACAATACAAAACAGATCTACAGTACGTGCAGTTTTTAGTGCTATTATGTGGTGTAGCAAATAAGGTCTTGGCTCGTATGTGCAGCCTACTCACAGGATGTCTGTGGTAAAAAAGCATTTCCCATAAATTGTGGCAGTGATGTGTCTTTATATCAGGTATACGTCAGATGAGGTTATCCCCAAACAGGAGCATCAGGAAGGGTTTACCTCAGCAATAGGAATAAGAAAGCACAGCCATAGCACAGATGAATACAATAAAACATGTTTATATATAAAAAAATAGAAACGTGCACTTACAATAATGCAACAATAAAAAGGCATGTAACACTATCGTGTGTTGGTATAAGCTGCTGCTCACTGCTGCTCACTGTCATGATAGAGAGGATTTGGCCCGGGATTAAAGGGGTTACACCCCCATTTGGCCACCCTCTACTTATCTGGGAAGCAAGGGGTTAACTGGACTGAGGTCCAGTAATGTGTTTTGCCTTGCTTCAGTATCCAAATGTTTATTCCCCTGTGTAAATGTAATGTGTTATCCTGGTGGTTGCACTCACACAAACACTGGGATCCATCCGGGAGGGCAAGGGTTAATAGTTGAATAGTGATTATAGCCCTTTGTTTAAGTTCCCCTCAAAGATGCCTGCCTACTAAGGACTGCAAATGGTCAGGAGAGCGACCAAATGTTTAGGAAGCAGACCCCTGATCAAAGGCTCAGCCACTCTACCTGTTTGCATGAAGCTGGAATGGTTTGTGAGTGTTATAACTCACACTTACAAACCATATTATCCTGCCAGACACCCCATTTGGTAGACTGGCTGACACCCCTGATTTAGGAGTGGGGCTATAGAAATGAGTGACCTTATTAAATATAAGAATATTATGAGATGTTGTCGGCTGAACGTGCTAAAAATTACATACTGTATGTGTAACCAGGGGACCGAGCCGCAAATAACGATCACAGACACATGATGTCTAGCAGGTCCTAAGAGACAGATATTAATATCTCTCTTAATTTTAGTATTACACGGTAATATTTAGTCTCATTGGGAGTGTCATGCATGACGGAATGTATTAATATGTATTGTGTGCCAGTAAGTACTACTGAACTGAAGTTATGAAGTTATTTAAAGTGTATATGGGATTTTGGATCTGCTCTGAAAATGCAGACCCCATCTGCTATGCTAATAAGGCAGGAAGGGCATCCTGCAAGAATTAGCATAGCCCAGTGATCAAAAGGTAACTGCCCTAATTGTTTATACTGGGGGCAGGAACCAAGGAACTGAGTGTTTTTAATTGTGATACTTCACACTTACAAGGGAAGCCAAAATCTGCTTCAAAGAGATTTTTCTAGCCAAGTCGGCACCAAGGGTTGAGAGTAAAGGGTTGAAATGGTATATAAGTCAGAGTCAACCCTTACTCAAATGTCTTCATGTATGGTCTTCATGATCTTCATGTATTGCTGTGATGTCTACATCTAAACCTGAATTATGGAAGGAATGGCCTATCCTGTATCCTAATGGCTTTTCTTGTCCTAACCTTTAAGTAAGTGCTATATTTTGTTTGTTATTTGTATATCTTGTTGTGTTCACCTTTTTCAAGGAATAAATTATATTTGATCATATCTAAGCCTCATTCAGTTCAACCCAGTTATATTTGGTGTGTATTATTAATAGCCTGTCACAAAGTTACCGTCACACTCACCACACCAGCCTCTGTTCGAACGCCCCTTCACTCTCGGGAACCCCGCACTGTTTTTTTATTGTATTGATCTGTGCTATGGCTGTGTTTTCTCCTCTCTATTGCTGAGGTACACCCTTTCTGATGCTCCTGTTTGGGGATAACCTCATCTGATGTATACCTGAGCTAAAGACACATCACTGCCACAATTTGTGGGAAACGCTTTTTTACCACTGACATCCTGTGAGTAGGCTGCACATACGAGCCAAGACCTTATTTGCTACACCCTATAATAGCACTAAATACTGCACTTAGATCTGTTTTGTATTGTCTTTATCTCCTACATGCTCCCCATGGATTGTGCATATATTAGTGCCATGAATGCCACACCTGTGTGCACATGACTTGTGTATGTGAAAGGGGTTAAAACATTCAGTTGACTCACTTCCCTCCCCACAGGGCACTAAAAATGAACACTATTTCCCCAAAAAACATCACACTACACCTCAATTACACTGCCACCACCAAGAATATTTTAAGGTCTTACCTTCAGGATTTCTTGGTCTCATGTTTACTAGAAAAATAAAATGTAATTAACCCAGAAAACAATGGAGCAAAATATATCCGAAAAATTCAGTTAATCTCGTCAAAAAGGTACTACTGTAGGTTAAATTAAAGCTCCAAAACAGTACTTATTAAATGTTCTATTTAATATCTGAAATGTGGTACAGTGGTTGTTTACAGAAAAGGAATGTTACAAACACATACAATATATAAATGCAGACAGTTTCATAAAATAATTAAAAAAAGAGAAGCTATACATTGCCAATTAACAATATTAGTTTCCATCAAAGAGGTCTTGATGTTGAACATACAAGAATTCATGTGATATGGATAACACTCTGTTGCATTCTACTTTTGATAGTGAAATGCATTATTGCTATGCTCAAAACTTTGCCGCGGTGACCAGAACAGCTCCGCCTTTTTGTGAGTGTCTTATCTACCGCTCTTCAGTCTTTTGTGACATTAACGGCCAGGCGAGAGAATGATTTTAAACTCAAACTAATCTGAGAGTATAAAATACCCTATAGCTCTCTCGTTGTAACCCTTAGGCTGAGTCCATGGTGACTCAGCCCGTACGGAGGCGCGCTGAGGCTGAGGGAAAGTGGGTGCTTTCCCTGGCCTTGGTTAGCGTGCCGTCCGGGGGGCGGGCCAGTGACGTCATGGAGCTGATTTGCCCTCATTGGGCGAACCGCTCATGTGACCGGCCCTGCGCTCCCAATAGCGCGAAAATGTAAAATTTTCGTAAGACACACGCTTCCGCATGCTTACGGAAGCGTGCGCAAGCCCCTCCTAAAGCCGTTCTCATTGCGGCTGCCGGGGCTCACTGCCGAGCAGCAGCGCGCCTCAGCACGGATCAGCGCCTAGGCGGGTAAGCGACCATGCCCGAGGCCTTAGGATAATGCTACACTCACCATTGCATTCATATGATTTTAATGCACTCCGGGAACATCTGTCTTGACAGGGTTAATTTTAATCTGTGAAGAAATAAATATCTGACACATGCAACCTGTCATGTTTGATATTGTGACACCTGCCTAATTTTACAACAAAAGACAGAAATGCCCAATGCTACATCCAATGTGACAGAATACATAGTAAAATACTTCAATGTTAGTATTCTTGTAAGGGTCATTTAGTTATACCCTTTGGCCAAAGTGTTATAAGCCTGCTGTCACGTCACGGTATGACCAGTAAGCATGTCCTAACACTACCTGTGAGTATTCCCACTTACCTCTGCTGGAGGAAGAAAGACTGCAGTGGGCCTGTCCTACACAGGAACATGAAAAAACCTGCTACTTTAAAAAGTGGGGTGGGGTGAGTTTAAACCCTGGGAGGAGGGGCCACTAACCTCCAAACAACTGATACCAGTTGAAAATTAAAATTAAACACACAATCCCAGCAAGATAGCCCGGATGAAGTCAGCATCACAGCTGAGGAAACGCGTAAGGCGTCATCAAGTCTCCACCAGTGCATCAGCTGCTTTGAGAGTCCCGTCGGGAGAAAGTGCAGAGTTTGAGTCTTCACGGAGCGTCTCTCTTGAAAGTATTAGAGGAGGTAATTCCAGCTAAACTGCAGTAAGCAGACTCACACCTTGAGATGCATGGGATTCCACCTTAATGCTGGACTTCTGTGGGAAATACCTACTGAATAAGGTACTCTGGGGGTTAAGGGTTCACATTTTGCAGCAGCAAGAAGTGCATTGGATCTTACGTTAAACACACTGCAGCCCAATGGATTAAATATTGAATGGGACTTGCGATGTTTCTTATAAGATGTTTTTTTGTAAGATATCCAATCTGATTTGCCCCTCTCATTTAGTATCTGGCCATTCGTGATCTCTATTTATAAGTATTGCGAATGTATTTAATGTATTCTTCCAATTTTAATCAATTGAATATGTTAGTTTTGCCTATGCCCGTGTTCATCTTTCACCTCTTCCCCCTTCTCCCTTTCCCCATTTTCCTCCCCCCTTCCTTTCCCAGTTTCCTCCCTTCCTTATCCACTCCCCCTTCCTTTCTCCCTCCCCCTTTCCCTCCCCACTCCCCTTCCCCCCCCCCCTCCATTTTTCCCTTCCCCTTTCCCATTCTGTCCTGTTTCCTTAGATCCTCAATAACTATTTCATAGTTCCTTTTCCTGATGTAATTTTCATCAGGCTCATAGTCTGGAACAGCTTTATGTTATTGATCATCCATCTTGCCAGGCTTATGGATTATGTTACAACTGTTTTTATTCATTTATCTATGTCTCATACTGCATCTTTAGATATCTCTGACAATACTGATAGCAGTGCATATGATAATATCTCCCACTGTATACAGTATACTTTAATTATGAGGGATATAAATGCATATATTTGAGTGCTTTAATGTATTACAAAGATGGCTTTCTCTATGTATTTAAATAATGCTTTGAGCCATCCAGATGCAGATGAATGACGTCATACTGTACAATCAGGTCCGCTTTCGCGGGCTTTTTTATTTAAATGTTTAGGTTCAGACCTCACCTCCCCACTCCAAGACGAAGCGCTGCTCTATAGCGTGAAACGCGTTGAGGGGGAGGTTGTGGTATAACGTGGGTTCTTTGTGTATGCTGCTGAAATAAAGTTTTTTTTTTCATTACCTACCGGAAGTTGCCTGGATCTTTGCCGCTGCAGTGGCGCCGGAGTCTCCTTCACTCCACTCCGGGGGTTAACACTGTCTGCATATATAGATTTCAACACATCCGGTCTGCTACACGTACTACCTGCTCTCATTCTATCTCTGTGGTTCCAGCTGACAAGCTCACGTTATGTGTTAATCCCGAATCAGTCATATTGGTTTTCTCCCACAGTAGTAAGAGGGACATTAACACCTACTTTCTGTATTTTCCGTGCTGCTGGAGTTAACCCCACCTTTTTTTCATTGCATTGAACCACACAGGACTCGATTGTCTATTTACATTCATCTGCACATTTTGCAATTGACATTAATTTGATCCTCAGAGACATTTAGCCCTCAAGGCTTTCATATATCAAATCATGGTATCATCTCCACTGGGTTGACTTTGTATTTCTGTATGTCTATTGTGTTTTATATTTTATATTGCTAGTGGACCTTGTTGTCCATATTTTAATAAATTGTTCATAATACTCTATATGCACTATGAGTGTGCGTTCTTCATTTTTCTGTTTTATGTGTATTGGGATTAGTGTTCCCTGAAGAGCAACATCTCCCCTGTTATATGCACACCTCATTCTAGTTATCACTAGTTTACACCCTAGTAATCTTTTAGTTCTTTATTGTTGAACTTTCATACTTTTTGTACCATCATCCAATCAATATTTTTATTAGTATAATCCTGTGCGCTGGTTCTTTTCCTTTATACCATCATGAATAAAACGGAAATAGCCGTGTTAGCCCAATTGCGATAGTGCAGAATAAATGAGTTATTCAGTATTAGGTGATACCTTTTTTTATTTGGACTAACAATTTATGTCATAGGACTGTAACGTTGCTGACTGCAATACAGGATACGAACCCGCAGGGCAGAGGTAGGAAGTAGTACACTGACCTCGGCCTGGCATCTGAGGCCTGAGATGCAGTGATAGTCAAGTTCAATTCCGGGGTCGAGGAAAGCTGCAGGCAGGGTTGGTCAGGTCCAGGCAGGGGTCAAGCAGAACAAGGTACAGTACTTTGCACGAGCACTGAAGGGAGCAACTGACTGCTATTTAAAGCCCAGAAGCAGCTGCTGGCAATGAGGACTAGAGCGAGGCTGACTTTCTGTCAGGAAGTGAGGAGGAGGAATTGCCAGGAAGCAAGATGGCGACGGTAGCTTCAGTGAGGGCAAGAGCTTACTTCCTGTCGGCAGCCATCTTAGGTATCCAGACACATCCCTTATAAGGACAAGCTTTAAAGAGTTCTCCTCTCTTCCTCAGGTCAGCAATACTGATATACAAAAGAATCTATAGCTAAAACAGAGGTTGGGAAAGCAGGGGGAAAAAACAGATGTACTGTAGATAAGGTAGGGTGAGAATGATGTGTTTGAAGACATTTTGTAAATCAGTATTGCTGACCTGAGCAAGAGAAGAGAACTCTCAAAAGCTTATCCTGTGACATAAATACATAAATTGTTAGTCCAAATAAAAAAGGTATCACCTAATACTGAAGTACTCACTTATTCTGCAGTATATATATATATATATATATATACAGTGTTCGACAATCCTATACATTAACACACCCGGGGCGTGTGGATTTAACCCCCGGGCGAGTAAATATTGGCAAAAGCAGAACACGTGTTTGTTTTTTTAAATTTCCCTGCTCGCGCTGAAATTTTCCCTGCTCGCGCTGAAAAAAAAAAAAAAACTCCACCTACCTGATTGCTGATTGGCGCGCGCTCCCATGCTTTGTGGGCACACGGCCAGGCTCTATATGAGCCCGCCCCCAACGAGCGGCCATTCTTTCTGGCCGGAGATCTATTGGAGAGTAAGTACTCTCCAATCTCTGCATGCTACGGCCCCTCTGATCCTTCCCTGCCTCCTGCAAGCCTCCTCCCCGCGTCCCGCGCGGGGCAGGAGATGGTAGGGGGGTGTCCCCCCTTCTGTCCCTGTCCCCGCTTACCCCGACTTCCCGCCGAGCCCCGCGCGGGGCAGGAGATGGTAGGGGGGTGTCCCCCCTTCTGTCCCTGTCCCCGCTTACCCCGACTTCCCGCCGATCCCCGCGCGGGGCAGGAGATGGTAGGGGAGAGGCCCCCCTTCTGTCCCTGTCCCCGCTTACCCCGACTTCCTGCCGATCCCCGCGCGGGGTTGGATATGGTCACGGGGGGGGGCGAGCGGGACAGTGGTGGTGGTCACGCGGCCTTTCCTCTTCTTCCCCCTGTCGTGTGTATGCATGGGTGTGTGTCTGTGTGTGTGTATGCATGGGTGTGTGTCTGTGTGTATGCATGGGAGAGTGTGCCCAGCTATCTTCATGACGGCGCAGCATGAGATGTGGGGGAGGGGGCCCATCCCGGCGAGGGGAGAAGGGAAGTGGCGGCCACGGCGGGGCTGACTGTCCCCTGGGGCGCCCGCTGGGGGATACCTCACAATGTGCCTTCCACCTCCCCAAACTACGCCCGCGTGAGGTATGGGGGGGATGTCGGCCTGCCCCCCCCTCCCACGAGCGGTAGATGGGCACGGGTGGGTGGGAGAGGAGCGTGGTGGTGGTGCTGGTCGCGGCCTTTCCTCCCCCCCCTGTGTGTGTGTCTGTGTGTGTCTGTGTGTCTGGGAGACTGTGTGACACACCAGAGGTACCCCCCCAATCAGTCACCCCCCACCCCCAGTCAGTGTCAGTCACCCCCACCCCCAGTCAGTGTCAGTCACCCCCCACCCCCAGTCAGTGTCAGTCACCCCCCACCCCCAGTCAGTGTCAGTCACCCCCCACCCCCAGTCAGTGTCAGTCACCCCCCACCCCCAGTCAGTGTCAGTCACCCCCCACCCCCAGTCAGTGTCAGTCACCCCCCACCCCCAGTCAGTGTCAGTCACCCCCCCACCCCCAGTCAGTCAGTCAACCCCCCACCCCCAGTCAGTGTCAGTCACCCCCCCACCCCCAGTCAGTGTCCATCACCCCCCCACCCCCAGTCAGTGCCAGTCACCCCCCCACCCCCTGTCAGTGTCAGTCACACCCCCACCCCCAGTCAGTGTCAGTCACACCCCCACCCCCAGTCAGTGTCAGTCACACCCCCACCCCCAGTCAGTGTCAGTCACACCCTTGCCCCATCAGTGTCAGTCACACCCCTGCCCCAGTCAGTGTCAGTCACCCCTGCCCCAGTCAGTGTCAGTCACCCCTGCCCCAGTCAGTGTCAGTCACCCCTGCCCCAGTCAGTGTCAGTCACCCCTGCCCCAGTCAGTGTCAGTCACCCCTGCCCGAGTCGGTGTCAGTTACCCCTGCCCCAGACGGTGTCAATCACCCCTTCCCCAGTCGGTGTCAGTCACCCCTGCCCCAGTCAGTGTCAGTCACCCCTGCCCCAGTCAGTGTCAGTCACTCACCCACCCAGTCACCCCTGCCCCACCCAGCCACTCCCCAGCCACTCACCCAGCCAGTCACTCACCCAGCCAGTCACTCACCCAGCCTCTATTTCTCTGTGTATCACCCACCCTCTGTGTGTGTCTCCCACCGTTTCTCTCCTCTGTCTCCCCCACACTCTCTCTCTCCCCCCACACTCTCTATCTCCCCCCACACTCTCTCTCCCCCCACACTCTCTCTCCCCCCACACTCTCTCTCTCCCCCCACACTCTCTCTCTCCCCCCACACTCTCTCTCTTTCCCCCACACTCTCTCTCTCTCCCCCACACTCTCTCTCTCCCCCACACACACACTCTCTCTCTCTCTCTCCCCCACACTCTCTCTCTCTCTCTCCCCCACACTCTCTCTCTCCCCCACACTCTCTCTCTCTCCCCCCACACTCTCTCTCTCTCCCCCCACACTCTCTCTCTCCCCCCACACTCTCTCTCTCACCCCACACTCTCTCTCTCCCCCCACACTATCTCTCCCCCCACACTCTCTCTCTCTCTCCCCCCACACTCTCTCTCTCCCCCAGACTCTCTCTCCCCCCACTCTCTCTCTCTCTCCCCCCACACTCTCTCTCTCCCCCCACACTCTCTCTCTCTCCCCCCACACTCTCTCTCTCTCCCCCACCCTCTCTCTCTCTCCCCCACACTCTCTCTCTCTCCCCCACTCTCTCTCTCTCCCCCACTCTCTCTCTCCCCCACTCTCTCTCCCCCACACTCTCTCTCTCCCCCACACTCTCTCTCTCTCCCCCCCCCACACCCTCTCTCTCTCTCCCCACACTCTCTCTCTCTCCCCCCCACACTCTCTCTCTCTCCCCCACACACTCTCTCTCTCCCCCACTCTCTCTCTCCCCCACACTCTCTCTCTCTCTCCCCCACACTCTCTCTCTCCCCCACACTCCCCCACACTCTCTCCCCCACACTCTCTCTCCCACACTCTCTCTCCCCCACACTCTCTCTCCCCCACACTCTCTCTCTCCCCCACACTCTCTCTCTCGCTCTCCCCCACACTCTCTCTCTCTGTCACTCACACTCTGGATCTCTTATTTACCCTATATATCTTAACTGCCCTATACTACACTGAATTCTTAACTGCCCTATACTGCTTTCTTCCAGATCTGACTCAAGCTTCACACGGAATACATCGGAACCCCCCCTAACCCAGAAGACAGGTAGGGAACACCTCCCCTCCAATGTATAACATTGCGGGAATGAGGGTACCTGGACATTGAGGGACTGCGGATCAGGTAAGATCCCAGGTGGGATTGCTGCTTTAGATATTGTGAAGTGTGGGCATCCAGACACTGGTTAAGGGGTTCAGGAAACTAGTCATTCACACCTGGCTTTTAATTCTAGATCTGACATTTACACACACACATACACACACACACACACACACACACACACACATGCAACAAGGACTAATTGTAGTATAATGTAATACAATAAATACATTTGTCAAAAACGAATGTTGTTCTGACTAGGAATTTATTAAATGTATTTTATTTATATATTTTATCTTAAAGCGGGGTTGGGGGCGGGACTAGGGGCGGGGTTGGGGGCAGGACTAGGGGCGGGTTGGGGGTAGGACTAGGGGCGGGTTGGGGGCGGGACTAGGTGGTGAGTAGATTTTTTGGTTGGGCGAGTAGATTTTTGGGTGATTTGTCGAACACTGTATATATATATAATGCTTTGGCCAAAAGGTTTAACTAAATGACCCTTACTCACGAGAATACTACTATTGAAGTATTTTACTATGTATTTTGTCACATTGGATGTAGCATTGGGCATTTCTGTCTTTTGTTGTATACATTTGGCCACGGTCAGTAGCACTCCTTTTGACACATATATATATGTGTGTGTGTGTATATATATATATATACATAGTAAAATACTTCAATAGTAGTATTCTTGTGAGTAAGGGTCATTTAGTTAAACCTTTTGGCCAAAGCATTATAAGCCTGCTGCCACGTCATGGCATGACCAGTAAACAGGTTCTAACTTGAACTGTGAAAGTTCTCATTTACCTCTGCTGGAGGGAGCAAATATAACTTCAGCATATGTAAGCCAATGGAAAAATAAGTCCTGTGCAGGGCTTTGCCCTTTTCCCAGAAAGGGCAGTTTAAGTCCAGGGTAGAACCCCACAGCAAGGGTCAGTGTCCCAAAAAACAGACCTTGAGTCAAGCTGCTTTCCTTCCAGAGTTCCAGTGTGTTTCTTCCTGGTTCAGACAGACCCAGACACAAGTCAGAAGCCTGTGTTTTTAAAGCCCATTAATGAGGCAGCTGGTACCTGGCCAAATACACACAGGTCTGCCAGGCATAGGGCTCGTGTCTTACATTCACCCTGTCACATTCCTCCCCTGTTAGTGTGTGACTGGGGCCGTGCACAGCTGAAGCCCAACCATCCACCTGTTCCCGAGAGAAGAAATCCACATTTGCATTTAGGTTCCCCGGCCTTTCTGAATCTCAAATGAGAAGGTTTGGAGGGTCATATACCACCTGGTCAACCTAACATAGGAGTTTTTCATTGAATTTAGCCACTTTAGTGGCGCGTGATCCATCACCAGAGTAAAAAGGACTCCCGTCAGATAATGCCTCAAGGCATTTTGCTACTCAGAAAAAGAATCGGGTGTTCTACCCCCTCAAATGGTTGTGACACACTGCCCCTAGCCCTATCTCTGATGCATCTGTCTGCACAATAAAAAGCCTATTAAAATCTGGGCTTCTAAGGTTCTGGACCCTCTTATAGACACCTCTTTACCTCCTTGAATACCCTCTGGCGCTCCCTAGACCAAACCATTCGTGTAGGGGCAAACTTTTTTGTGAGGTCTGTTAGTGGTGCTGTAACTTCAGAGTAGTTAGGGATGAACTGCCGATAGTACCCTGCTAAATCCAACAGAGAGCGTACCTGTGTTTTTGTTTGGGGGTCGGAACTTCTTTCAGGGTAGCTACCTTGTTGGTAAAAGAAAAGGAACTGGGCACTTCTATAATGTGCAGTGAAAAAGTGTGCTCATAAATGATAATATATATCACCAAATGACTGTGCAGTACCTAAATAATCATTCTTCAAATAAAGTGATAAAATATTAAAACATTCACCCAATGGTAATTACTAAAGTGCTTATTTATAAAATGAAGAAAAAGCTGCTCAACACCCTTATTTGAAATGTCCCCCAAGCGGCAAAATTTCAAACCTGCCTGTCTCTTCTGATTTTCTCAGCCTCCGCACGCATCAGCAAGCATGCGGAGGGAGAAACTATAGCCGCGCTGATTACAGATGCAGGGGCTTTGTGCATATGTTCAGCGCGGCTCAGCCTGCCTCAGCGACGCTGATTTCACTATGTCCCAGGCCTTAGAGACCTGAGGACAGTTTTCAGCCTAGTTAGATGGCCCCCCCAGTGTTTACTATATATGACAATGTCATCTAAGTAGGCTGTGCCATAAGCCCTATGAGGTCTCAGCACTTTATCCATGAGTCTCTAGAAAGTGGTTGGGGCTCCATGCAGACCAAATGGCATCGTCACAAATTGGTATAAACCCATCCGAGTGGCAAAGGCAGTTTTGCACTTGGACTCCTCCTCTAAAGGTATTTGCCAGTATCCTTTTGTGAGGTCAAGTGTGGATATATACTCCTTTATACCAAGGGTGTCAATCAATTTGTCCACCCTTGGCATCAGGTATGCATCAAACCTGGATACCGCATTTACTTTTCGGAGGTCCACACAAAACCTTACCTTCCCATTTGGTTTAGGGACCATGACTATTGGACTACACCATTCACTACATGATTCCTCGATCGCACCCAAATTTTGCATATCTTGTACCTCCTTTGCTACCAGAGCCTTTTGACTTTTGGGCAACCTGTAAGGACGAGGGTGTACTTTTACACAAGGTGCTGTCTCCATCACGTGAGTCTAAATTTGTTTGCCCTGGGAAATCAGAAAAAACATCCCTGAATTGGTTAAAGACCTCTAAGAAGTCCCTTTTCTGTTCAGAGGTAAACTGGCTTCCCATAGGGATTTGATAGTCATCAAACGTGTTCCCCTGTGGAGTATGAGGACCCAGATCCATTTCCATGGGGTCGATGAACAGAGAATTCTGCACCTTCCAGGGTTTCAGTAAGTTTACATGGTAAATTTGTTTACCCTTCCTGGACCCTGGTCGACAGATCTCGTAATCCACATCACCCGTGCAGCGGAGTACTTAAAATGGGCCCTGCCGTTTTGCTAGGTGTTTGCTCTCACAATTGGGTAATAGTAACATCACCTGGTCCCCGGGTTGAAACACCCTAATGCGAGCTCTTGGGTAATAATGTCTCTCCTGACTGTCTTGGAATGATCGAAGATTCTCCCAGGCAAAATGGCCGACCATGTCTAGGTGCTTCCTAAGGTCCAACAAATATTGAAGGGTATTCTTAGCATTTTAATGAACAGGAACTTCATAATTTCCCCCTTTAAAAAAAAATATAATAATAAAACACTTCATATGTATTTAAATTGTTCTCTCTGTTTCGTGTTTTTATCCAGATTATATTTTGTTCCTATTTTTTTGTTGTATATTTATTATACTTTTTTTCACTCATAAAATATTTTCTTTATAAAATAATACAAAATATTCTTTATTTCATTTCATTTTGTTATTGATTTTTTTTTAAAATTCATCAAATTCTTTTGCTCATCCCGAGGTTGCCTGTAAGAGTACAAATGTCTATACAGTACATAGAAGTGAGCATAAGTCCAGACACATAGCCATAAACAGCAATATTCCATAAAATGGCTGTACTAGCCATATGACAATTATACGTCTTACACCAAATCAAATGGTGCATCCTCTATTGTGGAACTAATCATATATACTAAATAGTTACTTCGACATGAATGATTGAGGAAAATGATTGTGACATTTATACAGAATTTTTCAGACTTCGGAACATCGTAAAACTAGAATCCAGATATTGGTGGTATATCATAAAAGATATGTTGAGGAGCGTAGAATTCAGAGAGGTCTTAGACTTCCAAAAATTCCGACATTTGATGAGGATGAATTCTGTAAAATATGGAATGACATCATTGATGCAGGGTCATTCGCCCTCATCAAATTACTTCTCATATAGAGAGAAAAAGTTAGAATTATTGGAAGCAGATATAATAAAATTACAACAGGAGCTTAAACTATTTAGTGGTACTACTGAATTCAATGAGCTAGAGGTAGAACTTAATCAGAAGAGGGAGAGATTTGAAGATGAATTACTGGCAACATTTTTTTTAAAGGCGATCAAGAAGATTATAGCACTGGGATCCAGCATAATTGGGTAAAACCCAAGATGCAACCCATTAGACAACAGGATAATTGGGGGAGGGATGAAAGGAAAAATACACCTAGATATAAATATCCTATTAAAAAAGATTACCAAAAGAAGTATAAAAATAAATACAGAAAAAATGATAGGGAAATGAGGGGAAATTTTCACCATGGTCATTTAACACGGCGCCCCATTTGTAAACCCTTCGACCCTATTACAGGTCTTATGATACCCTAGGTAACACAACACTAAGACGCACAACTCCCCTTTTTATTAACAAGAATATGGGGGCAATTACAACATTAAAACCTATTACAAATCCCAGACCAGAAAGATCAGAATCTTTTTAGACAGGGAACAAAGATCTGGAACAAAAACACAAAATAAGAACAGAGAGGAAGGACTGGGAGAGACACCACGAACCAGAGAAAAAGAGAAAAGAAATATATACGATAGACGACAACATCAAATTTTACAAATACAGAACTAGAAAAAGAGGGCTGAAAGATACAGCAAAAAAAGGAGGCACTGATACTAAAAGAAAAAAATGGTATTTTTAATCTGTCTTCCTTGAACCTAACAGAAGAACAGGAACCGAATACGTTTCACTTAAAATGCACGTGCTGGATACACACACCATTGTTTTTTATGTGTTGGGGGGAGGATTATATGTATTTTGTTTCTTTTTTAATATGTATTGGGCGAATTTTTATATATGTATTGGTGAGTTTTTTTTTAATATGTATTTTATATGGATTTGGGAGTTTTATATGTATTTGGGGGGGGGGGTTATATGTATTGTTTTTTTCTAAATATGTATTTGAGGGAGTGGGGGGATTTGTATATATTTTGGGGGGTGATGATTTTATTGTATGTATTTTTGATATGTATTTGGAGGAGGGTGGGGTTCTTTGGTATGTATTTTGTGTGTGTGTGTGTGGGGGGGGTTGTCATGTGCTGTTGTTCATCTGAGGTTGTATTTACCTAATTTTAACATGGTTTCATTTGAAATAAATGATCATAAAAACAGATTACTTGGGTTGAACAAAGACCTTAAAATTAAGAAAGGCAGATTTGACTAAATTGAGGCGTAGATTTTGGTTTAAAATGACTGTTTGAACTGTTCTGAATGACAAAGTTTGCTCATCAAATATACAGTACAGTATCAACATATCACAATTTTAAGACTTGCTAAGGAACAGATGATTGTTATTATGTCCTGATATGTAGAATTGAAAGAGGGGGTACTTTCTTTTTCACACAACTGAATTTTAATAAAAACCTGATCAGCCTTATCTTAATAAAACCCGCTCAATTTGATAAATGACTGTAGCATCCCTGAACCCCTATACCAGAGTTAGGGTGACCATACTAACATGCTTGATACACTTTATTAAAAAATATCCTAAGTCCTTTTGGTGTGAGAAATGGAGGGGAAAACACTGTTTTCCTTCCCCAGCCACATCCCTGACACTCTGCAAACAGACTTCGTATTGTAATAAAACCCTCTCAGCCTTATTTTTGGGCTGGAGTAATCCCTAAACTCCTTATACCAGAGTTAGGGTGACCTGGGCAGAACTGGTCCGCCCCTCCTGTTATATTAGGGACCCCTTGATTGTTTCAGGTACCCTTTTCCTCCCTGCGCCTCCTTTTACCTTTTCTGGTCTGTGCTGAAGCAGGACCTCCCAGTGGTGAGTCGCAAGAATGCTTTTCATGGTAGGGTTGCAATGCGCTTCAATGTAGCCGAGAATCTAACCTGAATCCTAGGTACATTTTTGGGGTCTCCAGTAACTTTGGAACCCCGCTAATCTGATGCAATCTGTAAGAAGTTTCTCAGTCAAACCTACCCTGAAACACACAGCCTGGAAATCTCCTGGTCCCAGCATCCCAGAAAAGGCGAAACACAGAAAAATCTTTATTGTCGCATAATTTGCCCACAGTCACAGTAATGCACGCACAATACACGGGTCCAAGAGCTGACACTCTAGGGCCCCAAAACACAGTTCAGGGGCAATCAAGTGGGCTTAACCTTTATTATAAAGCCTGGTTACCCCCTCACCGTCACACCCAATTCTTGAGGGTAAGGAGAATAACAAGTGAACCGAAACAGGCCCTTCAGGTGATGGCCAAAAGATTCCTGGGTAGGGGCTATGATAAACAGGAAATTAATGCAGCTCTAGTCAAAGCTAGAGCTAGCCCCAGGAGGGATCTTCTACAGCCAGTGGTTAAAACCAATGAGAACAAGCGGTTTCATAACCACAGCACATATAGTACAGCTTCAGGACTCGAGCATTTCCAAACACTGGCATGTGCCCACAAATGATAAAAGGATCGGGCAGCACTGTGAGAATCCACCTCTGTTTTGTTACAAGAGGGGTCGTAACATCAGTGATTTCCTTACACAATCGGATCCCACATCGAAGTATGTGACTGCAACTAATTGGCTTTCTCGGACACCAGGGGTCAATAAATGTCCTGGTTGTACGAACTGTCAGTGCATGCTCCTAGGCAAGACATTTGCACATCCCCACAATGGTAATCCCAACAAGATGAGGAACTACCTCAACTGTGAGTTCAGATATGTTGTATATTTTATCTGCTGTCCGTGCGCATTATACTATATCGGCAAAACTTGAAGAATGCTGAAAGAGCGGAAAAGTATGCCCAAATCGGTTATCAGGAAAGCTTTACTAGACACTGATGATGACGGTGAGTACAAATTTGAACCGGTAGCACGGCACTTTAGAAAGTTCAAACATAGCCTTGCCACCCTATGGTGTATGCCCATATTACAGGCAAATACTTCCCCTCGCGGGGGGTGCAGAAATAAGCTTTTGCTACAGCTGGAAGCCCGAAAGATTTTTGAACTTAACACCATGATGCTGAAAGGACTAAATGAGGATTATAAACTTGTTTCCTTGGATGATAGCTACAGTAGAGGCAACGTTTATTCTAACATTTGCCGTAAACTAGCCGGGTTACATTCTGGGTATGTGCTGGGTATGTGCTGGGTATGTTCTGGGCTAGTTTGAGGCACGTTTAAGGCATTTCTGCATTGACTAACGACCCATAGGATTAACACAGCAGGGATCCCTGGCAGTCCAATTCAGTTTGAATGGGACTGCCAGGGACCCCCGCTGTTAATCTGATAGGCCATTAATCAATGCAGAAATGCTGGGGCTAGTTTAAGGAAAGTTTAAGGCATGTATTCAGAATGTACCTGGGTGTTTCCTGTTTTTTTGGGGGAATTGCCACTGGTTTTTGTTCGAATAAGAGTTGCCTCTACTGTACTAGTCAAGTATCTATGACAATCGTGGGGCCTTGGGTACCAATGGAGGAGGAAGACGGTGTCTGTGACCATATGGATTTGCCAAATAGTCCCTGCCTGATATATAAGTGGGTGTACACCCTGGATTAGGTCCCGGGTTCTGTTTCCTGTAGTGTCTTTCCCTTTCCCATGTCCTCACTTCTATCTACCTGTCATGCTGTGCTCACCACAAATGAGGCGGGACCACGGTGCTGAGGTGGGAAAGGATATAATGCCACCCACAGCCACAAGGGCTCGTCTTGAGTGTAGAATAGTAGAATAGTCTGGATATCCGGGCCAGGGCAGGAGAGGTACGGATAGTAGTATGTACTGTTAGCCAAGTCTGGGGTTAGCGAGAGAGACGTAGTCGTATTACCGTAAGCCAAGATCAGGAGCGGAGTAGTCGTATTGCAGAGAAGTCAAGGAGGAAGCCGGTTCGGTACACAAGGACGGGACTGCAAGACAAGACAGGACTAGGGAGGCAGAGTGATGAGAACAGCAACTGGTTCTATGCTCAGCCAAAGTGAAGTGGCACAGCTGAGCAAATGTGGGTGACAGGGTCCAATGGGAGAATGGCAGCATGGAGGTGTGTGCCAGGTAAGCCAGTGATAGGAGGTAGGTGAGCAGATCAGGTGAGCTCCCTGGGGTGGAGCTTGAGTGGAGCATGCGTGAGTCTGTGCATGCTTGCGCGTGTCTGCCGTGCTTGGGGCAGTATGCCTTTAAGAGGCAGGAGTGGTGCGCGTGCCAGAATATTGCCGGGAGCTGGGGACTGCAGAGGCAGGAGCGGGGAGAGCCAGAAGAGGTAAGCGGGGTGTGCGCCGAGGGCGGCGCGGCTCCCCAAGCCTTACACTACCTCACTTTGACATTTTGCTTAGTACAGCAATTCTTCACCCTGTTTTTTGGGGGGGCATTACTGTTATACTTCAATGGACAGGTACTGATTAGACTGTTTCATCCATGGCACTATTGTCATATTACAAGTGACAGGTAACAGTTAGAGTGTTTTGCGCCTTGCGCAGGATGATCACACTAGACTGCCCGATCGTGTGGTTACTTGGTAACCATTGACGCGCTGTAATAGAGGTGGGAAATTCGTTATGTCTTTGTGCATGCGTGTGGTTGATTGGTAACCGCTGACGCGCTGTGGCGGAGGCAGGGAACTCGGATGTCCTTGCGTATGCGTGAGACGTAACTAGAGGTCTTTGCGCATGCACTGAGAGATCACTCTTAAGTCTGATTCATTGACAGACTGGTTGCTTGGTGACCAGAGATGCATGGTGGTGCTCAGTGAGTTCCCTCTGCTTCTGTGTATGCGCTTTGAATAACACAGGTCAGCTGTTCTATGTTTACAGTGTGCCTGCCTGATGTTAGCAATTGTCGGGCTTGCTGGATTTGCGGAGTTTGTTGATTGTGTAATTGTCTACCACTGTGTTTGCACTGGGATTTGGCCTTATATGTTGGTCTCAGTCATTGTTTGACTGTACCCCCCACACCCCTGAAGAAGGTCCATCTGAGGACCGAAACGTTGGGTTCTGTGTGTACTTTTTATAGCAATATATACACTTTTTGGATTAATATACAGTGCTGTCTTGTCATTTCCCTTGTGATGTGTGTGTGTGTATGTGTGTGTGTGTGTGTGTGTGTGTGTGTGTGTGTGTGTGTGTGTGTGTGTGTGTGTGTGTGTGTGTGTGTGTGTGTGTGTGTGTGTGTGTGTGTGTGTGTGTGTGGACTGTAACAATGGATATTGACAGCGCTTGTACTAAAGTATTATTGATTGTTTCACATCATGTGTACAGAAAAAACAAATTCTTTCAAGTGCCTCTTCCTAACTGAAATACATTATAACAGGCTTCCTATTAATTTATCATAACACCCAAAGTCATATAATATAATGCATTAAAAAAGGTACAGTGAATAAATAAATCAAGAGCAGCAAAAGCTAAAGTGTGTGGGTGTTTCCCCGTCCTTTTTAAGGCATTTGTGGCATCCGCAGCCCCTTCTGTGCATGCGCTGCGGTATGCAGACCCTTCTGCGCATGCGCTGAGCTTTGGCGCATGCGCCAAGGTCTGAGGCCCGTTCTGCGCATGCACAGATCTTCTGTGTATGCGCTGAGGCCCAGGGATCCTTCTGCGCCTGTGCCGAGGCCCACAATCCCTTCTACGCATGCACCGAGCTTCTGCGCATGTACCGAGGCCCATTGCCCCTTCTGACCATGCGATGAGCTTCTGCGCATGTGCCGAGGCCTGCGACCGTTTCTGGGCATGCACCGAGGGCCGCAGCCTCTTCTGTGCATGTGCCGAGTCCCTGCATCATGACATCAGTTCCGTAATGCGTTTTTGATACAACCATCGATGTTTATCCTATGAAAACACTGTACGTGCCAGCAAAGTAGTTAAACTTCAAAAGGACCTTGTCACATGGTACACCAACCAATCAATATAAGGCCTGTCCCATCTCATTTGACCACAAGCAGACGTCGGGGCAACATCTCCGGGCCCCTTTTGGATTATACAGCAGAGAAGACAGAAGGAAGGAAGGAAAGAAAGAAGAAAATAACTTACCGGAGGCCTCTTTTCAAGCATCTTCGTCATGGGTCAAGAGTTGGTGCCGGAGTAAGATGGGGTTGAAGACCGCGAGGTAAGAAACACATTGATTGGCTTTTATTTCTTTGTATATTTCTTTTAGGTTGCCCATTGACTGCCAATGTGTTTATCTATGCCCCTTTCTGGGTATAGATAAGCACAGTGACAAGCTACACATAAAGAGAACACCCGCACAGCTTGAGTACTAAACCACGGTGAGGTGCTAACTAGGTAAGGGCATGAATGTATGCAAGAGAAAAGGAAACCTAGTATATAAGCACTCTATCACAACTGAATGTATAATTATATTATTAAAATACTTTATTAATGAACAATGATTAAAAAAAGGGGTGTTAAAATAAAAAAATATATATCAAACAGCACGTAACTGTGTCATTTGTAACATAACTATGGGTAGTTAGGTTGATTGTACATAAGGAGATCCCTGATAGATATTCAGGATGTAATGCTATTCTTATAGCTGCCTATAGATATAGGAAAGGGGCCGTAGTAGGACCACTATGTAGATGAAGTTTCGTCTCAATATAAATGTATCTGGGCGTGTGTTTTTAGACGCGCTGTGATTGTAGACTTTGTGTGGTATGTATATTAATACATCCGGGCATGATATGCAGTGATAGAACTTATGTGTGTGACTACCTGTATTATATGATTAAGTATTAAGCTGGAGGGAAACCTCAGTCATGCTGCTAAGCAAAGTGTCAATCTATGAGGGTAACCCCAGAGTGAAACACTGACTAGAATACTGCGCCGTGAGCCGTTTAGCCACAGTAGATGACATACCTCCCACACACACTGGAAGCACTTCATTTGAATGTAGCATTGTAGAAGGGAAGGGAAGTCGGACGAGCACTGCTATGAAGTAAGGCTGGAGGCAGGGTGCAGCAAAATACTTTATTCAGGCATACCAGACCAGGTAAAAAACACGAGGAGGATCCTCTGACGCGTTGCGTCCTATCAGGACTTTGTCAAAGAGTAGCATTGTAATGTAGCATTGCATTGATATTGTTTCAAGCTACTACACTATCAGCGACCTCCGTGTGACTGTTACTTTGATCCTGCAAGTTATAATCCTCACTGCAGGATCTTTTTGCCCTTAGGGGCCATTCATTAGCCCACTATTTAATTAGGCATGCCCTCGAGCATATCAGCGCTGATATACTAATGATCAGCGCTGATATAGGGGACCATGCGGTGCTAATTCAGCATAGATGTGTTCTACCTGTTTTTCTGTTATTCTACACTTTCTATCTCCGCATATCATGCCCGGATGTATTAATATACATACCACACAAAGTCTACAATCACAGCGCGTCTAAAAACACACGCCCTGATACATTTATATTGAGACGAAACTTCATCTACATAGTGGTCCTACTACGGCCCCTTTCCTATATATATAGGCAGCTATAAGTATAGCATTAGATCCTGAATATCTATCAGGGATCTCCTTATGTACAATCAACCTAACTACCCATAGTTATGTTACAAATGACACAGTCACGTGCTGTTTGATATATATATATTTATTTTAACACCCCTTTTTTTATTCATTGTTCATCAATAAAGTATTTTAATAATATAATTATACATTCAGTTGTGATAGAGTGCTAATATACTAGATATACAAGCACAGTGACAAACAATGCATTTTTTGGCAAATATTTGTTTTTATTTCATTGTTTTTTTAGTTATGTGTTTTTTTGTGTTGCCCATTTTGTGTGTGCCATTCACAGTCAGTGTGGCAATCTATGCTCATATTGTATGTTATTTAATTGTGTATTTTTCTTTTCTCGATACCCATTGATGCCAATGTGTTTGTTTATCAATGCCTCTTTCTGGGTATAGATAAGCACAATGACAAGCAATCCTTTTTGTGACAATTTAAAAAAAAATGTCATTGTAATGTATTTTCTGTTGTTTTGTTTTGTTAGGTAGGCCATTCATTGCCATTGTGGCAATCCATGCCCATATTGTGGACATGGTTTACCACAGTCACAATTAGTGGCTTTATTCTCAAATGTTTGTTTTTATTTAAATGTCGTGTGTTTTATTTTGTGGCTCTTTTTTTTTATATAGCTTGCCCATTCATTGCCATTGTTGCAATCCATGCCCATATTGGGGGCATGGTTTACCACTGTGACAATCAATGGGTAGAGGGGGTGGGGATAGTTGCCCCGGGGAGGGTAGTTAGGCCTCTCGGGTGGGTAGCAGGGCAGGGGGGTTATCCCCTTAATTACTATAGCGGTTACTATAGTGATTAAGGGGTTAGTGGCCAGTAGTTTTTTTTCATTGTAATGTTGCTGCCCAAGGAGGACGAGGAGTATGGGGAGTAAGACGAGGATGGCCTTCATCCTGGCAGGGGTACGTCCAACTTTGAGTTACTTTATGCTGGCTGGGTACTGTTTTATTTTTAATGGGCAAATGCATTCTTATCCATATCTAGATGGATCAGCCACCGGGGCCCCCCGCAGCACCACCACCCCTCCTCCCCTAGCACCGCCACCCCCTCTTCCCCAGCACCCCTCCCCCAGCACCGCCACCTCCCCTCACAGGTCCAGGCCCTCCCACCAAGCCCCACAGGAACGGGCCCCCCCACAGCACAGGATCCCCCAGCCTCACCTCCGCAGGACCGCCCCCCCACCACAGCACAGAGCCCACCCCCGCCACAGTACAGGGCCATCCCGCCGCAGTGCAGGGTCGTCCTGCCACTCCCCCACAGCACCGGGCCCCACCCCCCCCACAGCACAAGGATGTCCAGCCCCCCCCTGCTGCACCAGGCCAGGTCATCCCCCCCCACCCTGTTGCACCGGATCATCCCACCAGCCCCCGCAGCATCAGGGCCCCCACAGCCATCACTCCTCCTCCCCACAGCATCACCACCGGCACACCGCGCCGCCCCACCCCTCCCCCTCCGCAGCCACAGGTCTGACCGATCATCCCCAAGTTAAGTCTGATTTGTATTGGGGGGTTGGGGTAATTTTTATATGTATTGGGGGGGTTGGGGTATTTTTTATATGTATTAGGGGGTTAGGGTATTTTTTAAATGTATTGGAGGGGGTTGGTGTATTTTTTATATGTATTGGGGGGGTTGGGGTATTTTTTATATGTATTAGGGTTGTTGATGTTTTTTTTTATATGTATTGGGGGGTTGGGGTATATGTTTGATGTGTGTGTGTGTTTTATATATATATATATATATGAAGGAAACAGATATAGTAGCGCCAAAGTATTGATTATAATAAACCCTAATGGTAACTAAAGTGAATTAGTGAACTTAACTGTGTAAAATATGAGAAGTATAACTATATCTATAATGCACAATCAATATTAACAAAAATGCATAACACAATAAATTTCACAAAATTATAAAAAAAAAAATTGTGTAAGTGCAAAAAATGTGAAAAAGAAGTAAAAGGTCCAACCAGTCCTTTTGAATCAGTCCATGAATATATTAGATAATTGGTGCTGGTATGGAGGTCTCCGGCTGCTCTCAAATTGGATGAACCACATCCAAGGGATACCTAGAAGAGAAAAAGAAGAGAGAGTGCACGCCCCATAGCGTAAAATGGTACATTTAATGTTAAAAAGGAGGGGAAAGGGGGGGGGGAAGGAATGCACTCACAAGAGTAAAATTCAATAAAGCAATTTGTGAATAAATCACCACCATCCAGTCTCTGAACTGCAAACGTCCGCAAATGAAATCTCCCTCAGGGCTGCGTGAAGATGGTACTGCTCACAGGAGGCCAGAGGTGTAATTCACCGACTGGAAATCAGTCCATGAAAGTCCCAGAGATCGCCTCTCAAACTTGAATGGCCACAGTATAGTCTCGCGCTCAGTGCGGCCTCGTGCACGTGCGCAGCGTCGTGATGACGTAATGGCGCAATCGGATTCCCTGACGCGTTTCGTCACCAGAGGGCGACTTTCTCAAATGATATATAGATATGTATATATATAGTTATATGTATTTTTTTTTAATTTTTATATGTATTGGGAAGGTGTTTTTTTTGTATGTATTTGGGGGGGTTGTATATATTTGGGGGGTGGGGATTTTTAAAAATGTATTTGGGGGTGGGAAGTTTTTTGCATTGGGGGGTGGGAAGTTTTTTGGTATATATCTTGTGGGGGGAATTGTGTGGGGGGAGGGAAAGACTGAGTGTGGGGTAATTGACGGGAGAAGAGAGAGGGGGTGAGTGAGGAAAGAAGGGAGTAAGAGTGAGAAGCAGGCTAGAGAAATACATGCAAGGTGGGAGAGTGAGATGGGGTGAGACGGAATGGAGAGAAATACATGGGAAGGGGGGGAGAGAGGGGGCTCGTGAGGTGTGAAAAGGAGGGGGAGGCGGCGGGCAATACCGCTGACACGGGGGGGGGGCTGCTTAAAATGTTTGTCCCGGGCCCCACGATTTCTGTTGGCGGCTCTGATTCTGATCTCGCCACCCTTTAGCTGGTGAGAAAAGAATGCACGTTTTTATAGTACTATATGTTTAGTGAATAGCAGTTGCTGACAACAAAATGCGAGTTTGGGCATTTTTTCAGCTACTGCACGGCTTGTTAAAGCCAGAGTGTTATAGTTCGGTAAAAAGCTGTTTTTGTGCGATATTGCACTGTTATTGAAGCTTTGTGAATAGCTACACATGCAATATCACACTAAAAGGGCATATATAGTGCATTAATGCACTTATCGACGTTTAGTGAATAGGCCCCTAAGTATGGGATCAAAAGAAAGTTGCTTCTAGGCTGTAGTACCTTTCAAAAGTTTAAGAACTTGCATTCTATATTTCGTGTAATCCTGAATTACAATGACACCCCCCTTGTCGGCTGGGTGTATTATGATCTCCATGTTAGTGATAACATTTTTAAGGGTTATACGCTTGGCTTAAGAAATTTGGGAATATTTTTTAACTGGTCTCTTAATATAGCCCTGCACATCATTTGACACTAGCCGTGAACAAGTGGTGATGGAGGCATCAGGTGGATAAAATTTACTTTTCTTTTTGAAATCACTCTTATTCAGCTGGACATTGAAATTGGTCACTGTTGGTATCTGAAGTCACCTCTAGTGTTATTAAAAAATCTTTGAGCTTAAGTATGTGAACAAACTTGTACTAATCAATATTAGTCGTAAAGGCACCTGGACAGGCAGTAGGTATAAATGATAGACCTTTGTCAAATAATTGAGGCTCAGTTGGGGTCAACACATATGATGATAGATTGTATATTAAGGTTTTTTTCTTGCACCTGTGCTGAAGCAGGGATTGATTTGCGCCACCTGTGCTGAAGCTGGGAAATCCTGAAAACCTGACCTTTTGCGGGGGCTTGAGGAATGGAGTAGAGCCCCCCTGCCTTAGAGGACCCTGCAGCCTGAAACAGTATATTAAGAGATCTCAGTGTCTGTAATTCTGCAGCTGCAATGTCCGGAATGCCATTCATAGTGGTTAATTAGAAATCTAGTTTATAAATAAACTTTAAACAGTCCCAAATCCACGACTTTGTTGGTCACTCAGTGTGTAAAACAAGTATCAAAATGTCTTACTTTTTGGGGTGTGTCCTTCCAAAAAAGGGCAACGGTCACAGCTAAATACAAAGGTAGGAGCACTCACGTAGCAAGCTGGATATTGCCCCGGGTGCACGGTTACACCCTGTATGGGTAATTTCTGCAAAGTGGAATCCTGATAAGGAAAAACCAGCACTCCAAAGGTCTTTTTTCAATATTTAAAAAAGTGGCTTCATTGTGGAAGGATCGACATTTTGTTCCAAACGCGGAGCTTTGTCAAGATACCACAGTGACAAAAAAATGCAATTCAAATACCAGCGGTGGGAGCGTCACCAGGTGAAGTGAATAAATAAAAAATAGTGTCAATAACTGCATGAGTACTTCATAATGGAGATTTCACATGTAAACAACGGAAGGAATTGCATCTCTGGGAATGGACTATAAACAAAATTGTGTGTTATACAAGTCACCATACATGGAGGGGCGATAAAACCAGTTAGAGAAAAGACAAACTCCTCTCTCTGCAATACCAGCCGCCACTCATCTCTCGCTGCAAGGCCCGCCCCCACCTCCTCTCTGCCAGACCTGCCTCCACTTCCCTCGTCCCCACATTCCTCTCAGCCAGACCTGCCCCATCCTCTCTTCCAGACCTGCCCCATCCTCTCTGCCCGACACGCCTCCTCTCTGCCAGACCTGCCACCATATCCCTCTCTTTGCCAGACCTGTCCCAACTTTCTTCTCTCTTCCAGCCCCAGCCGCCCCCTCGCTGCAAGATCTGCCCACACTTCCCTCTCTGCCACAACCCCACTTCCTCTCTCTGGCAGACCCACCTGCTCCTCTGGCAGACCTGCCCCATCCTCTCTGCCAGACCTGCCCCCACTTCCCTCTCTCTGCTAGACCAAACCCCACTCCTCTCTCTGCAAGACCCACTCCCACCCCCTCCTCTCTCTGCCAGACCCACCCACTTCCCTCTCTCTGCCAGACCTGCCCCCAGTTCCCTCTTTGCTAGACCCACCCCCGCACCCACCTCCCTCTGTCTGCCAGACCTGCCCCTCTTGTCTCTCTGCCAGATCCACCACCATTTCCTCTGGAGGACAAGATGCAGCGTTCCTATAATGAACCCTACCCCACGGAAGAGTGGCCCTTCCAGTCCAATAAAGAGGAAGACATCTCTTACAGGGAACCCGCACCGAGTCACACCCACAAAACACCCCAAGAATGGTGGGGGTGCCTGAACTCGGCACAAACCGAAAAGACCGCTCCCTTTGATGACGAATATGATCAGCAGGAGAAAGAGCGGGAGCAGTGGATCACCGAATATTTCCGTCGGCTATTACAGTTGCAAGAAAAGCCGGGTGGATCCAGTGACGCTGCTAAAATTTCAAATGAAGATGGAGACCCCAGTATCCCTGAAGGGACGGTGTCATCCAAATCAAAAAGGCGGAAAAAGAAAAAGAAAAGCGGTTCTTCACTTACCGTGGAAGGAACAGACACGTCCGCAGATCCTGTGGAGGAAAAGGGGGGCCGAGTTGCCCTGCAGCCTAGAGAAAATGGAGAATTCGTCCCGCGGTTAACCGAATATCCAGAGGGCCCAAGGCAGAAGTCGTGTACCCCAAAGAAGTGTCTGTCTGGTGCCAACAGTGAGGAACCCTCAACCAACCATCCCAGGGAAGCGGAGCTGGAACCAGTGAGTGTCGATCCCTTGACCAGCCCTGAGGATGCCCTGAAAAATGCCAGGTGTTACTGTGATATACTCCATGAACAATTGAAACAAAAGAAAGATGGTTACGCGGAGCTACTGAAAAATAACGTGAAGCTACAGGAACATGTGCTCGCAATGTACTCTGCAGCCAGGACAGAATTGGACGACCTCAAGACCGAGCTAGATACTGCAAATGCTACTATTTCCGCCATGGATGAAAAGCAGAGCCAATCTGATAAAATGATGACTGAGCTGAAGCGGAAGTATGAGGAGGCACTAAAGCAGATGACAGTCTTTCAGCAAGAGGTTCACACTCTTCGCGTAGAGCTGAATGCCTCACAACAGGAGGTCAACAATGTCCGGACAGAGGTGGACGTATCTCAGAAAGAGTTTCAGACACTCCGCAGAGCACTGGATGCCTCACATCATGAGACCAACAGCTGCCTCACAGATCTGGAAGTTTCCAGAAAGGAACTACACAGTCTCACTGAGGAGCTGGACATATCCAAAAAAACTATTGTCAATCTTGATACAGATCTCCAAGTCTCTCAGAAGGAGCTTCAGACCCTCAACCTAGAGAAGGAAGTCTCACGCCAGGAGACTGTCATTCTCAAAGCCGATGTGGGTAAATGGAAGGAGGACTGCAAAGAGGCCCTGAATAGTACAGAGACTGAAAAAGGAGAAAATTCAAGATTAAAAAGAGAAAACTTAAAACTGAAAGAAGAAAATTTTCAGTTGACAGACAAAGTCAAGGAAAAGAATGAAAAGCTACACGAGCTTAAGGAAATAAATAGATTTTTGGAAGGTGAGAAGTTTGAAGCAGAGCACCGACTGCAGAACCAACTACAAGGTCTGCGTACGCACCTCGAGAAGGCCGAGGAGAAGCAGCAAACTCTGCAGGAAGACAATCTGCAGGCTGTTAAAGAAATTCAAGTGCTGCAGGAACGTCTGATGACCCAATATGTCCCCGCAAAGCAGCATGAGAAACTGAAGGCTACCCTGAGCGTCACCAAAGCATCGCTAGAGGCCAAGCTTAGAACCCAGGTGACCCGGCACAAAAGGGAGCACAAGAAGGTCCAGAAACTAAAACAAGTAACTGTGGCCCGAGCAAAGAAATTCATAGTGCTTCACAATGCAATAAAAATGGGGAAGCAAGCTCAGAGAAAGCAAAGCGTGCAGATAAATTCCCTGAGAAGAGACTTGCAAGACGCACTCAAAAAACAGGGATCTCTCGCGGATGAGATTACAGTCCTTCAAGGACAAGTATTGACCCTGACTAAGCGTCAGTATCCCACAGACTCAAAAACCCATGAAGACAAGGGTACAGTGAGAGCTGGGAATACCGCTCATCTGAAAGACAAGGTTGCAAAATTTGAACCACCTAAACAAGCACTAGCAAAACCTTCAGCCACCCAACAGGCAACAAAAGAAGGTACACGTGCTAAATCAAAACCAGAAGAATCCTTAGCTGATGAAGCTGAAAAGATGGGACATTCTCTGGAAGTGGGTGTGGAATTGCAACTTAACCCCAAAGAGGCTGAACTAGCAACCCCATTGAGTGGGAAAAGGGCAGAGAGACAGCTTCAAGAGCGGAAAACTCAAAGGGCTGTTTTGAAACGCTCTGCAACTGCTGCCATACAGTATGCCTACAATAAGATGAGAACCCGACGCAAGGGAAATCTCATGACCGCGCACATAGCAAAAAGACTATACTTAGAAAAAGTCCTCCTCGAGCGACTGAGGAGTGCTGATCTCAAGCACCTTTGGGGGGAGACACGAATAAACTGGAGAAAGGGCTCCAATCCCAGCGGGACTGAGGGTTCTCTTCCTCCATCCACTCTCATTCAAGTCACAGAGATATCTAGAATGAGAGTGGAAGGATGGGCTTTGGCCGTGGCAAGCCCGAGCTTCCCACAAACAGGGGAGGTATGTAACAGGGGAGTTATCCCTGTTCAGGTAATGTGCCTCTAATCCAGCAGTGTGGTGGTTAACTGCTGGTAGTCAATTAACAAACACCACCTGCCTGATTAGATTGCTTAGAAAAGCCTGTCTTTTGAGACAGGAAGAGAGACTACTTAGCTCACACCTGAGCTGAACTTGGAGACACTTGTCTTGAGCCCTGCCAGAAAAAACAGCAGAGCTGCTTTTAAGACACAGGGGAAACTTCTAAACCTGAATGCTGACAAACCCTGAAGAAAAGGTAGCAACCAGGGACAGAGAAGATTTTCCCTCCAAACCACAAGGAACAAATAAGACTTTTATTTACAAGACTTTTTATATCTGTTCATTTCATGCTATATGTTTGGGGCTAGGAGACATGCTTATCTAAGGGAGTTGTGAACTGCATAGTATTTCACTAGAAATACTCCCAAGTGAATAGAAGCTTTGTTTTCCCCTTGTTTGGATGGTTTCCTGATGTTAAGGAAAAGGCGCAATAAAAGGCTTATTTAATTTCACTATAATCAGTCTTCCTTGCATACCTCTGTGAGCGTCCGCCTACAGGTGCAAAAAGGGAATATAAAACAAAATCAATTATAGTGCAAAATATTTAATAAAAGTCACTTTGGCACTGTGACAGGGTAAATAAAAGCCACCAGCTATATGCCTGGAACACCTATGTCTAGTCTGCAGTGCAGCACTGACTAGGTTAACTTCAGCTGGGAACCTCAGGACAAATAGTTGGAACCCAGCTGCCTAATCAAGGTGTGTTAAAACCCCAGGCTGTAGACACATGGAAGCTGGCTGTTGAGGAGAGAGGAGTAAGCTGCTGAAGAGATTACTGATACAAGGTCTGATTAGCAAAGTAGATAAATTGTGAACTGTCTGTCCCCTGCATAGAAAAAGGGTAGCTACCTTATTTATAGACTGTCTGCTAAAGAGAAACTGTTTTGTTTGGTTTGCTGAAGAAAAAGCCATTTTCTTTTGTTTGCTGATGAAAAGCCATTTTTTTCTTTTGTTTGCTGATGAAAAGCTATTTTTATTTTTGTGTGCTGTATATCGCCAAGGCTAAATAAATAAGCCTTGTCAAGAAACCCACGTGTGTAGTTGCATGTACCCTGCAACATATGGTGTCGAGAAGTGGGAAGGATTTTTTCAAAAGGCTCCTGCAGTTAATGGGCCACACACACACACACAAGAATGGAAGAACTTTTGAAAGACTTTCTGTGTGAGCAGACCAGACAGCAGGGACTGTTAATGCAGGAGCAGGCCCGGCTGCAAGCGGAGAGGGATGAAAGACTACAAGCAGCACAGGATGAGTGGATTGCCAAGCTGCTGACCCAATTCCAAGGGTCTGCCAGTGCAGAACTGGCAAGCAGACCCCCGATACTCCTGAGGAAAATGGCTCAGAACGAGGATCCAGAGGCTTTTTTACTGACATTTGAAAGAGTCGCCGAAGCTCAGGGCTGGGCTGCAGATCGCTGGGCAACTGCTTTGGCTCCGCTCCTCATAGGAGAAGCCCATTCCTCATATCAGGGCCTCCCTACAGATCAGGCAATGGACTACCGACAAGTAAAAGCCGCCATACTGGATCGCTTAGGTCTGATCCCAGAGACCTACTGGCAGCAGTTCCGGAACATGAAGTACACCGCTAAGATGAGACCCCGGGTCCTCGCTCAGCGATTATTGGACTTGTGTACGCGCTGGATACAACCCGAGGAGTGCACTAAGGAGGCAATTCTTGAGCAGGTGGTTGTCATATTCTCTAGCCTGCTGTACCCATGCTTGGCCACCGGGACTGCTGCCACTCTCAATGTCTTGTTCTAGCCTGCAGTACCTAAACTTGTCCACCAGGATTGCTGCTGCTAAACTAAGGAACATTCCAGAACCTGATACCTGACACCTCTGCACCTGTGCTCCACCTCTCAGCCTGCCTATATAAACCTCCCTTTCCTGTTCCTCCTTGCCTGTTTATACTGGTTCCTTAGCTCCTGCAAGGTTCCTGTGTTTACTGCTGTGTTAGCTATTGCTATCATCCTGTTCCAGTTTCCTCGTTGCCGACCTCTGCTTGTTTCCTGACTTCGCTACCTGCCGCCTGCCTCGGACCCCTGCTTGTTTCCTGACTTCGCTACCTGCCGCCTGCCTCGGACCCCTGCTTGTTTCCTGACTTCGCTACCTGCCGCCTGCCTCTGATCTCTGCTTGTGACCCCTACTTCGCTCCCTGCTGTTCCTGCCACTCGGATCCACTTCAGCCATTCAACCACAGGGGGGTTGCACCACAGGATTCTCCTATCAAGATATATTTTTTGTCTTAAAAGGCTTTTTTTTTGTAGCACCACACATTTGCTATTTTACCTTGCTATCTGGATGTGAGGTTGCTCATTCAAGCCCTTTTCATAACACATAAGGATTTAATTAGAGATTGCTGTTCCCATCTTTTAACAATTTTTTTTTTATATAAATATTTTTTTCAATAAAGTAAACTTTTTAAATTATGGATTCTAACAATATTGGAAGTGACACCGATGGTGAAAATCCTGCACAATATGCATTTTGCTGCTCAGACAATTCTAGACGTACACGCAGAGCAGAACAAGTGTTTGACAATACACTGGAGCCAAACTGTGATGATGTATCAGATTTAAAAATACAGTTTACCAAACTAGAAAAACTACTAACTAATAACATACGTACATGGTGGGACATTATTGCCATACAAAATTATCAACAAACACGAAGAATCCCACGAGGGTTACGTATTAAAAAATCACCTACGTTTGGCTTTGTAAGTGTGGACTTTGAATCTGAGTGGAAGGAGACTTTAAATTGCTGTTCTTTTAAACTAATGGAACTAATTTTGGAGGTGAAAACTAAAGAAAAGGTTATCTTGGATAAAGAAATAAAAGTTTTACAAACTGAGCTTCGCCACTATATTAACATGGATGGGTTTAATGAATTAGACCAAAAGTTGTCAGAAAACATAGAAACCATGGAAAAGGAGGTTATGGCAAAAAAACAGCTCAAGTTTGAGAGAGACAAACAGGACTATATTCGGAACCAGGTGTACTTTTGGCAAAAACCTGTTTCCACCAAAAGGTTTAATGCCTCCACCCCACAAAAGATGAATTCTAACAAACAGCAAAAACAACAAAAATCAATTTTAAAGAAAAATATTTCTTTCCACTCAGCTAGCGGGGAATCTGACCTGTCTGATTTTGAGACTATTTCAGCGGCTACAACATCTACGTATAGAGAGGAAGAGGAGCGCGAACAGCGACAAGATAATCGCAGTGGATCCAGAGGTACTCATCAACCCAATCCCAACTCCAACAGAGACCGAGTACATGAAAGTAAGACTTTTTTTGGCATGTCAAAAAACAGGCGGGGTTCAGACGGACAAGACGGAGTAGAAAGAAAAGACCCCAAAAGTCCACACAAGAGGAAAAAGAACTCTCAATAGAGGACACGGGGGTCATTAACCTGTCAGGTACCCCATTGTCAACGCATGAAATTACAGTTCTCAACAAAGGACTTAAGTTTGCACCTGACTCAAAATTTAAATCTTTTGATACCACCATTGATTTACACAAATATGTGCGAAAACTTACCCTAAAACGTTTCTTTGAGAGTAAAAATTCCGATTTATCTGTTCCTATCTTTGAAACTGATGATGTTATAACAGACGAACAAATAGAATCTATGGGGCATAAGTTGAATACTAGGTTTGCATTTAAGGAAAGTTGTTGTATAACTGACTTGAACTCTCTGTTGGAGGAAAATGAGGCACATGATGAGATAGACCCCAGTAATATTTTGGGTAGTTACAATTCTGGCTTAAAGAAGAAATCTACATTTTTTCCCTCTCACATGAAGGGACATTTCCTGACCACTTTTGAAAAACTGATTGAGAGGGACCTGGCTCTGCTCTCCAGGGGATACACCTTTGAGGTGTCTCCATTGCGGAGCAGATTCCATAATCTCTCTCACCCAGAAAAAGAGGCGTTGTTATCTCTCAAAAACAACAATTCCCTGGTGATCAAAGGGGCGGATAAGGGAGGGGCAATAGTAGTCCAGAGCAAAGATCAGTATCTAAAAGAAGCCCTACGACAGCTAAATGATGGGGTTTCATATAGTTTATTGAAGAGTAATCCCACCCAACAGTTTATAAAAGAATTAAGATCACTATTGGACGATGGCTTCCATTTGGGGGTCCTAGACAACAAAGAACTGGAATTCCTATTCAAACCCTATCCCACAATCCCCATCTTTCACCATCTCCCAAAGATCCATAAGACATTGGTCTCCCCACCTGGGAGGCCAATTGTCTCCAGCATTGGATCTTTGGGAGATGGTGTATCTAGATATGTTGACCATTACCTGCAAAGTTTTGTAAGACAGCTTCCCTCGTATACTAGAGATAGCAGTGACCTATTGGAACTACTAGACAGTGTTGTGTGGCAGAATGAGTTTATCTGGGTATCGATGGACATCTCATCCCTATATACAGTCATCGACCATAAACAGGGGATGGCAGCTGTCAGACATTTTCTTGAACACTCCACCTTATCACTAGTTCAATGCACTTTTATTATGAGTTGTATTCACTTTTTACTCACCCACAATTATTTTATGTTTGATGGAGCTTTCTATCTCCAAACACGAGGCACTGCAATGGGTACCAGCTTTGCCCCCTCCTATGCAAATCTCTTCCTAGGTTGGTGGGAGGCCATCCACGTGTTTGGAGATGGAAACCCCTTTCGACAGTATATCACATTGTATAAACGGTATATTGATGACCTTATTTTCATTTGGCACGGGGGTGTAGATTCACTATTATTGTTTATTGATTATTTGAATCACAATGACTTTAACTTACACTTCACTCATATGTATAATTTTCACCATATACACTTTCTGGACTTATTATTATTTATCAATACCAACATGGATATTTGTTCAGACGTGTATAGAAAACCAAATTCACGTAACACGTTACTTAGAGCTGACAGCTGCCATCCCAAACCTCTTCTGAGGAATATACCCAGGGGACAACTAATTAGATTAAAAAGGATTTGTTCTAATGAGGAAGATTTCAAAAAACAGGCAAAAGAACTCCTCATAAGATTCAGAGATAAAGGTTACTCATCTACAGACTTGATGAATTCTTGGGAAGAAATTAACAAACTCACCAGGGAAGAACTGCTACAAAAACAGAGAAATAAAAAACACATCGAAATGAGAGGAGATAACAATAAACCTTTATTTGTTACACAATACAATACCCAAATAAGTCAAATAAAGCATATTGTTAAAAAACATTGGGGTATCTTATCAGGAGATCCCCTGTTAAAACGTACCTTTGCTGAGGGTCCACAATTTGTATTTAAAAGGGCTAAAACTATCGCTAACTCCGTTTCTCCTAGTCTTTTTACAAGTAAAACAAAAGATTCTAAGACAATACCGAAAGGAAGCTTCAAATGTCTCAAATGTATATCATGTAGATACATGTCCCCCAACTCAATCTTTAAATCATTTGTCACTAACCGGGAATTCCATGTGGGGTCCTTCATCAACTGCAATACCACATTCGTAGTTTATATATTGAACTGCGGATGTGGTAAGCAATATGTGGGCCGCACCACACGCGCCCTCAAAGTACGTATTAGGGAACATATGGGACTCATCAAAAAAGGTGATTTTAATCACCCGGTATCATCCCACTTTACCAACTGCCCCAAGGGTAGTATTGATTCCCTTACATATATGGGAATAGAACATGTACCCATGCCAGTCAGGGGAGGCAATGGGGTTGAGCTCTTGGATAAGAGAGAGCTTTATTGGATTTTTACGCTAAATACCAGAGTTCCCTACGGCCTGAACTCAGACTGGGACCTAACACCTTTTTTACATTAAATCAAAATAAAATGATATACTGTGGTCTATCCACATATTGAGTTTCGGATTAAACTATACATACATACCATACAGGGGCAATAAGGAAATTGTTTCCCCTATTCAAGTGTCCACATTTACATCTAAATATGTCAAATATACATGTTAGATTTGTCATATATCAGTGCATACTATACTCTGCAGGTACTCACCATGTCTTAAAGTTAATTGACATTTAAATTTAATATTTGCAGCATTTTGATTGCAAAAAATATATCATTTAAGGTAAGATATAAAGTAATATATGTCAATCGAAAACGCTTCCAAATGCAACAATATTGTACTCTTTCATAAATAAACGGTTTGGAATCTGAAATATACAATAAATATAGTGTATAGTCAAAATCAATTCATGACTTAGAATATATACACTTTACAATCTGGATCCATCCGCTTTATAGGTATGTCTTCTGAAAAAGTTTTTAATATAAATGTACACATGTATGTCTCTTCCAACTATTTTTCCTTATATTTCTGTCATAGCACTGGGTTTGTTAGTGTTTTTTACTATCAGAAGACATGCCTGGTACTCGCGTCGATTTTTAATGTTAAAATGTTTGTTTAATAAAGTTTTCAATAATTGAAGTTTTTTTCTGTATTCCCTTGGTCGCGCGCTGACATCATCACGCCGACGTCTCTCCTGAGAGTTTCAGGAAGTGTTTGGCAGTGAATTTTGGCGCGCTTCTGGGGACTACAAAAACGGCAGGGTGAGTACTGTAAAGTCACCTTGATAAAGAGCTAGCGCTCGAAACGCGTTGTTGGGGGGGGCTCAGCACCCCACAATGTTGTTGTAATCTTTTTGTAGTATCCATTAAACTTTTGTATGGGAACTAGCTCTCTTTACTAATCTTTATTTGCTGATCCTGTGTGGCTGCCAGTGCCTGCTTTTTCCCATCTGCAAACTTGCTGAAGAAAAAGCCATTTTCTTTTGTTTGCTGATGAAAAGCCATTTTTTTCTTTTGTTTGCTGATGAAAAGCTATTTTTGTTTTTGTGTGCTGTATATCGCCAAGGCTAAATAAATAAGCCTTGTCAAGAAACCCACGTGTGTAGTTGCATGTACCCTGCAACAGGCATTAAACATAAAAATGAGAAAGGGGAAAGATCACATAGATCTATACATCCACTCCCCAGTTGCACCCATCACCATGAGGGATAAACCGCATAGGGACACAGGAACCCAGAAGCTTGCAGTCCAGATTGAAACAGGGACAGAAAAGGGAAGAGAACAAAGCTCAATTCCCAAGGGTTCTAAATTGAGGGTAAAAACCTTCTGGGATAGAATCTATTACTTCTAATTTATCACATTATGTAGATACATTTCTGGCACCAGTCACAGCAGCACTTCCTTCTTATTTACAGGACAGCACAGATGTTTTGAATTCATTACAGACAATCACTTGGGAAAATCACTATCTTTGTGTGACTTTGGATGTTTCATCTTTATACACTTGTATACACCATGCACAAGGTATTTCAGCGGTTGCACATTTTCTATGTGAAAATAATAGTTTATCTATTATTCAGCAACAATTTTTGATTGATAGTATTAAATTGATATTACATCACAATTATTTTTTGTTTGAGGGTCACTTCTATCTCCAGACCACTGGGACGGCCATGGGGACCCACTTTGCCTCGAATTATGTGGGACTCTTTATGGGAAAGTGGGAGATGGATTCTATATGGATCCAAAATCCATACAGTAGGCATTTAAAATATTATCGGAGGTACAGAGATGATATTTTGATCATTTTGGCAGGTTCTATGGAAGATCTAAATAGCTTTATTGGTTATCTAAACAATAACGATAGAAATCTCATATTAAGTGGCGAAAATGACAACAATGACATTAACTTCTTGGACCTCAATTTGAAAATTGTGAATAATCATATAGTCACTAAAACTCACGTTAAACAAGTTGATGCAAACTCGTACCTAGATTATCGGAGAAATCACTCTAACCAGTGGCTGAACAATATTCCATATGACCAAATGTTAAGAGTTCAAAGAAATTGTTCTCAGGTATCAGACTTCGATGAACAGTCTGGAGTCTTAGCTAAGAGGTTTTTAGATAAGGGTTATGATGATCTGCTTGTAAATAAATATATACGCAAAAGTAAAGATTATCCGAGAGACCAGTTCCTAATCCCCAAAAAAACAGAAATCTAATGTGATAATTAATTTGGTGATACACCGTTATTTACCCACAGGGTACTGCAAACAGGAGGCAATAATTAGAAAGAGTCTGCGTAAACATTGGGGTGTCCTGCAAATGGACCCTGTTTTAAATTATATAATTGCAACTAAACCTAAAATTGCATTTAGAAAGGCACGAAATCTTAAAAATATTCCGGCCCCAAGTGTACTCAAAAAGATGGTACCACAAACATCTTTAAATGGGAACTGTTTATGCAAACCAGTAGGAAATTACATATGTGGCAAGTGTGTCATGTGCAAGTATATGACACGCGATAAAAGTATATATAATATTAAAACTGGCAGAGTACACACAATTACACAATTTATTAATTGTTAACTTTTGTTGTGTACATTATTGACTGCCCATGCCACTTATGGTATGTTGGAAAAACAACGAGACCAGTGAAAACAAGAATTGGAGAACACGTGAATGGGATTAAAAATGTTCAGCGCAATATAGATAAAGGTAAAAAGTTACATAACCTGGCGCAGGTTATTAACCCATCACGAGGGCAAACCCGACAGACTACACTTTAGAGGGATTGAAATTGTTCCACAAGATCCTAGAAGAGGGGATAGGGATCATTTCCTCCTTCAAAAGAAACAATTCTTTATCTATACCCTTGGTACAAAATCACCAGGTTTAAATGAAATTATAGAATTGGTTCCATTCCTAAAATAATATTTGTCTACAGTGTATCCTGATATGAAATATTGCCTACTCCTAGTGGTTTTCGTATGTTTTCTTTTACACATAAATACCTTTTGTGATGTTTATTACTAACATAAATAGAACCAATTGCAATGTTGCACTTTGCTTTTGTTAGTTTACATCAGTGCACATAGATATGCTAGCAATTGGCCCTCTCTGATTTGTGCTTATATTTACTTTGAATCTTATACCTATGGGAGATGTTAGTTTAGTTGCTTAGCACTAACAATGTTTACAGATCTAGAGATGTATTTTTATATATTTTTTTAATCAATTTTTACCAAGGTTTTTATTAGGCCTATTATGTTTATATTACATATTGCGATATTTGTTTTACATATATATGTATAATTCATTGCTCATGGGTTATTTTTTTTTGTCCGTGTATGCTTTTTGTGCAATGTTTTTATTCTAATTGTATGTCTAGTATGTTGATTGGATGGCTCATTTTAGTACCACTTGATATGACCCTGATTGGTGAGTAGGGAACTCCCTGTCACTCTTTAAATATGCCACAGGGTCTCTATGGCCAACCCCCTGAAGCGCCATTTAGGCACGAAACGCATTGAGGTCATCACAAAGCGATGTGAGACGTGACGACGATACTCGGAAGCTGCCGTTCCCACCTCCACGAGGACGCTAACCCCTAAAATAAGTTTGTTTTTTTACAACTTCTGTGGATTGAGCTGTGTTCTTCCAACTGGGACTAGTAGCTTGGGGGTTTTGAACTCCTGTAGGGTTTTTACTCTCAATTTAGAACCCTTGTGAATTGAGCTTTGTTCTCTTCCCTTTTCTGTCCCTGTTTCTATCTGGACTGCAAGCTTGTGGGTTCCTGTATCCCTATGGGGTTTATCCCTCGTGGTGATGGGTGCAACTGAGGAGTGGGTGTATAGATCTGTCATCTTTCACCTTTCTCATTTTTATGTTTAATGTCAATGTGAATTGTATTAAATATTTTGCATTATAATTGATTTTGTTTTGTATTCCCTTTTTGCGCCCTTTTTTTGTTTTGTGCTTTGGATTGACCCCATTGATCATGGGTGGATAGGAGCAGCAGAAGGTTCTTACAACATCGTTTGGGAGAGTTTGGAGATAGCATGCACTGCACCCCTTGGCTCAGGAAGAGAGAGACACAACAATAGTGTAGACAGAAAATTAACCTTTACTGTACCAAAAAACCCTCCAAATTCATGGCTTACATTAGTGAGAATAAAAACGGGTGGGCTGCAGTCTCACCTGCTCTGTGAGCACCAGTCGCATTCGCACATCCCATTCGGTCACTTCCGGTTTAAGCTGTCCGGAGGGAAGAGGGAATTGCTCCTGTTTCTCTCCACGTCCTTTGCAATCACTGACAGGCTCCTAAACTCTATGCGTTTCGCGAGAACCGCTTCATCAGGAGTATTGATCTCAACCCATAACTAATGGCTTTAAATACCCTTAATCTAATTAGAACCTCCCATCTTGCACTGTGATCTAGCGCAGCATAGGATACATAGTGTGGGGGCATGAGCACTGAAATGTTTACACAATACATGCTCAATATTCAATGTGAAACATCATATACACAAACATTACATTTAATACATCAAATAATAAATGGAAGAGATTAACTAAACATACCCTATTGTCTATACAAATGCAATGATAACACCAGAAAAATACACAACTATGCTCATTATAATAATACTGTCTCAAGTTAACAAATGAATTTTCCTAGGGTATTACTAACTCTTGATAGCTTATTAATCTAAATCTACCCACAGTTGTTATACATCAAAAATAAAAATAGACCGTTAATTCGCATAGGAGATGTAGAATACATTATTTTGTCATTGATTTCTCCATAGACACATGTAAAAATGGAGCTAGAGATAAAATCAATCAAATGGAACAATAAAAATTGACAACATGTCACTAGGTCAGTAGGATATTAATTAGGTGCCACTCACCAGTGACCCACAGCACATAAGGTGTATCCAAAATGGATAGTAGTAACCCAATATGTCTAGTCATATAAAAGTGTTAAAAGGCAGACAATAAGCCTAAATGATCTTGAAACCGAGATGTAGGGGGACCAGGGTCTTAAGTTGGTGGATCCAAAAAGTTTCTCTCTTCGTAAGCTCGATATTTCGCCCCCCCCTCTCCTATGTGGTTGGACATGTTCAATTCCTGAAAATTTGAGACCCTTCGAGACATCCTGGTGTAATAAAAAATGTTTTGATCAATTATGAGTTGTGACTTTTCTTCGGATATTGCCCAGATGTTCGACTATTCAGACTGTGATGGGTTTTGTCGTCTTGCCCACATATTGCTGGCCACATGGGAATTCTATTAGATAGATGACGTGATCAGTTCTACAACTGATATGTTTATGGATCTGATCATTTCACTTAGTTACATTTGAGATAAAATTGGATTTATCTATGGCACTGTGTTGACAAGCCATACACTGCATACAACCGTAAAATCCCTTGATTTGTGGTAACCAGATATTAGTTGGTTCTTTCACCCTGGGTAAGGCACTTGGCACCATTCTATTCTTAAGATTATTTACTTGTCTGAAAATTATATTTGGTGTTTCAGGAATGCAATCTTTCAACAGGGGATCATTCCTAACTACATGTCAGTTTTTCTAATAATGTTCTTAATTTTACCAAACTTCTCTATTGTTATTCATGAGAAAGGCTAGATTGAAATTATTTGCCTCTAATTTCTTTTGAACATTACTAGTTTTCACTAGTTCTTCTCTTTCTACAGTACATGGCATGCTTTACCCACGTTATCTTGCTTATAGTTCCTTTCCAGGAACATTTTCTCAAGGAATTCTGACTGTTCCTCAAATATTTCCATTTCTGTGCAATTTCTCCTTATTCTTTTGAACTGCCCAAAGGGCACATTGCTTATCCATCTGAGATGGTGGAAGTTTGTTTGTAATATAAAATTGTTGATGTCTACTGGTTTAAAAAAGGTTTTAGTTTTAATCCTATCATCCTCAATATACATTTTGAGGTCCAGAAACTCACTTTCTCTCTTATTGTAATTGCAAGTAAATTTAAGGTTAAAACTATTGTCGTTAATATAAACCAAGAAATCCTTCAAACTGTTTTCGTCTCTTCTCCAAAAAAAAGAATGTCATCTATGAACCTCTGCCATAGGACCAAGTTTGCACCAAGTCCAGGGAAAGACCATGTCTTATCGTCTTCCCATAAAAAGGTTTGTGTAACCCGGTGCAAACTAGGTCCCCATGGTGGTCCCACATTTCTGAAGAACAAAATCACCATTAAACCAGAAATAATTATGATTTAATATGAATTGGATACTATCCAATAAAAAGTCTAACTATATTTCTGGCATTTCAATATCTTTGTGATATAGAATATCCCTCTAACACAAATTAATATGTCTAATAGTCAGAATCTTAAAATACAAGCACAGAAGAAAAACAAATGGTACAATACATGCAATACATGAAAAATGCAGCACTTATCATCTGAGATCTGACTCCAAAAGACTGTTCATGGTCCCAAGGTTCACAAAGTATCCAGACGCTCCTTCTCTTACCGTGCAGCCCAAAATTGGAACAATCTACCGGATACTCTCACAACCACCAAAAGTCTAAGTTCTTTCAAAACTAAAGCTGTCTGACATTTTAATCTGGTCTGTAACTGTTACATGCGCCTATAATATATACTATCTCTAACTGTGCATGCAATGTCTTGTATATAATGTATACCCTGTTCACTTATGTAACTGTATTTGTAACCATGTATTATTTGTCATCTCAACTCTATGCCCAGGACATACTTGAAAACGAGAGGTAACTCTCAATGTATTACTTCCTGGTAAAACATTTTATAAATAAATAAATACTGGCCCGATAGTGTGTTGCTGCTCAACCCCAAGAGGATCCTCCCGCGATCCTTGTAAGACGAAAGGAAATAGAATACGGGGAGCGCAAGAGAAAAGAATATAAATAAACAAATATCAGTGACAGTTTTGCACCAATTAAATCAAATGAAAAATAACTCTCAGGGTAGTGGGAGTGTGTAATAATTATTTTTTTGCTGTACTCACCCGGCCATGTGTGAGACTAACGCAAAAGGTAAGTTCTTTGTACACTGAAGTGTCTCCTTCACTCAGCTATAGAGTTGTCCTGTTTATTCTCCGTGTATAGTATATACACAGACACCTGGCATCCTCACGATAGGCCCAATAAGGATGACAGATAGCCGCAGGGAAAGTATAACAATGCAGTTTATTAATTTAAAATAAGAGTAACAAGTTACTCACATGAAAAACACGCCTCCGGTACATGCAGTCGCTTCCAGCACTCAGACACAGTGCACTTCTGCTCCCTGTGGAATGGACACGAGAGCAGGAGTGCACTGTGTCTGAGTGCTGGAAGCGACTGCGTGTATCGGAGGTGTGTTTTTACATGTTACTCTTATTTTAAATTAATAAACTGCATTTCTATACTTTCCCTGCAGGTATCTGTCTTCCTTATTGGGTCTACTGCGAGGACGCCGTGTTCCAGTGTATATACTATACTGTACACAGAGAATGAACAGGACAATCTTATAGCTGAGGGAAGGAGACACTCCAGTGTACAAAGAACCTACTTTGTGAGTTAGTCTCACACATGGCCGGGTGAGTACAGCAAAAAAAAATATATTACACACTCCCACTACCCCGTTATTTTTCATTTGATTTCATTGGTGCAAAACTGTCACTGATCAGTTTATTTATATTCTTTTCTCTTGCCATCCCTGTATTCTATTACCTTATTTCAAACTCTTTGTATAATACATGTTTCATGGCTCTACACCCCTGTTCATGTCATATGGAAGTGCAGAGATGTCACATCAAATGTAGCTAGTATAATTTTTTCCTCCCATTTGTAATTATCCAACACAATTAATATACAAGTAGTGTCTTTTAAGTATGATTTCTGGGACTTAACATATTTCTGTAGGTACACGTCGATGTACTCAGATAGATTGGAGGTTAGAGGTTTATACCCGATATTATAGGTCTTCCAGGAGGATTTGTCAAAATTTTTATGAATCTTAACTATGAAATAGAATATCATGAGTTTTTGCTTCTCCTTTAATAGATACGTAAATTATTTTTCCTTTAAGATCCTGATATCTTTTCCAATTATGAGTAGATCTCGTAACTCATTAGATAATTGATTCATGGGGTCAATTTTCAATTTGATATATGTATCTGTATCCCCCAGAATTATGTTACTCTCCCATCCCCACTTCTCTCTTTACCATCCCCACCTCCTTTATCACTGCCATAACTGCCCCCACTTGTCAGACCGGCCCCTACTTTTGCTCTCTTTCTCTGCCAGACCCACCCCCACTCCTCTCTCTGCCAGACTGGCAACCACCCTTCTCTCTGCCAAACCTCGCCTACTCCTTGCTGCCAGATCTTCATCCTCCTGTCTGGCAGAGCAGACAGCACACCGCTCTATCTTTAGGACCCATCCCAATCCCTCCTTTTTGTCTGATCCACCCACATTGTTCTTTGCCAGACCCACAACTCTTCTCTCTTCAAGACTCAGTTCCACTACTCTCTCTGCAAGACCAGACCCCACTTTGCATTGTCAGACCCACCCCCATTCCATCCTTTCCATGACCCACTCAGTTCTCACTCCTCTGCTACACCTACCCCCACTCCTTTCTCTCTATGCCAGAACATAAATCACAACTCACTCTGGCAGACCCACCCCTCCTCTCTCTGAAAGACCTGCCCCCTCCTTTTACTGTCAGACCCACCCCTACTCAGCTGTCTAAAGTCGGCATATATAAATATCATGGTAATAAATAATGGTAAGTATCAAGTTACCAACAACATTTATTAGAACATTACTATGCTACCAGTATGTTGCTCAACACTAATCTGAAAAAGCAAATGGTTTATCACCTGCATGAATCCTCTGTGTGAGGGGGTTACACTTATGAGAAAAGCTTTCCCCACTCTGTACATGCAAAAGGTTCTCCTCTGTATGAATCTTCTGATGATAAAGGAGATTGTTCTTAATACTGAATTGTTTCCCATTCTGTACATGTTAACAGTTTCTCCCCTGTGTGAATCTTCTCATGTGTACGGAGGTTGCTCCTCTGTGAAAAGCTTTTTCCACACTCTGTACATGTGAACAGTTTCTCCCCTGTGTGAATCCTCTTATGTGTATGGAGGTTGCTCTTCTGTGAAAAGCTTTTTCCGCACTCTGTACATGTGAACGGTTTCTCCCCTGTATGAATGTTCTGGTGATAAACCAGACTTTTCTTAATACTGAATTGTTTCCCACACTCTGTACATGTGAACGGTTTCTCCCCTGTGTGAATCCTCTCATGTGCGAGGAGGTGGCTCTTCCATGAAAAGCTTTTTCCACACTCAATACATGTGAACGGTTTCTCCCCTGTGTGAATCCTCTCATGTGCGAGGAGGTTGCTCTTAAGTGAAAAGCTTTTTCCACACTCTGTACATGTGAACGGTTTCTCCCCTGTGTGAATCCTCTCATGTGCGAGGAGGTTGCTCTTAAGTGAAAAGCTTTTTCCACACTTTGTACATGTGAACGGTTTCTCCCCTGTGTGAATCCTCTCATGTGTGAGGAGGTTGCTCTTCTGTGAAAAGCTTTTTCCGCACTCGGTGCATGTGAACGGTTTCACCCCTGTATGAATCCTCTGGTGATCGAGAAGGCACCTCTTAGTACTTAATTGTTTCCCACACTCGGTACACTTAAAAGGTTTGTCCGCTGTGTGAATACTCTGGTGTGAAAGGAGATTCCCCTTCAGTGAAAAGCTTTTTCCACACACTGTACATGTGAAAGGTTTCTCCCCTGTGTGAACCATCTCATGTGTGAGGAGGTTGCTCTTAAGTGAAAAGCTTTTTCCACACTCTGTACATGTGAACGGTTTCTTCCCAGTGTGAGTCCTCTCATGTATGAGGAAGTGGCTCTTCCATGAAAAGCTTTTTCCACAGTCTGCACATGTGAAAGGTTTTTCCCCTCTATGAATATACTCATGTTTAATGAGGTATCCCTTACTACCAAATTGTTTCCCACACTCTGCACATGTGAAAGGTTTCTCCCCTGTATGAATCCTCTGGTGATCGAGAAGGTACCTCTTAGTACTAAATTTTTTCCCACACTCTGTACAATTAAAAGGTTTGTCTGCTGTGTGAATACTCTGGTGTGAAAGGAGATTCCTCTTCAGTGAAAAGCTTTTTCCACACACTGTACATGTGAAAGGTTTCATCCCTGTGTGAACCATCTCATGTGTGAGGAGGTTGCTCTTTTGAGAAAAACTTTTGCCACACTTTGTACATGTGAAAGGTTTCTCCCCTGTATGGATCATTTGGTGATAAAGGAGATTGTTCTTAATACTGAATTGTTTCCCACACTCTGTACACGTGAAAGGTTTCTCCCCTGTGTGAACCATCTCATGTGTGAGCAGGTTGCTCTTTTGAGAAAAGCTTTTTCCACACTTTGTACATGTGAAAGGTTTCTCCCCTGTGTGAATCCTCTCATGTGTGAGGAGGTTGCTTTTAAGTGAAAAGCTTTTTCCACACGCTGTACATGCAAACGGTTTCTTCCCTGTGTGAATCCTCTCATGTGCGAGGAGGTGGCTTTTCCATGAAAAGCTTTTTCCACAGTATGTACATGTGAAAGGTTTCTCCCCTGTATGAATATACTCATGTTTAATGAGGTATCCCTTAGTACCAAATTGTTTACCACACTTCGCACATGTGAAACGTTTCTCCCCTGTATGAATCCTCTGGTGATCGAGAAGGTACCTCTTAGTACTGAACGGTTTCCCACACTCAGTACAATTAAAAGGTTTGTTTGCTGTGTGAATACTCTGGTGTGAAAGGAGATTCCCTTTCAGTGAAAAGCTTTTTCCACACTCTGTACATGTGAATGGTTTCTTCCCTGTGTGAATCCTCTCATGTGCGAGGAAGTGGCTTTTCCATAAAAAGTTTTTTCCACACTCTGTACATGTGAAATATTTCTTCCCTGTATGAATCTTCTGGTGATAAAGCAGATTGTTCTTAATACTGAATTGTTTCCCACACTCTGTGTATGTGAACGGTTTCTCCTCTATGTGAACTATCTCATGTGTGAGGAGGTTGCTCTTTTGAGAAAAGCTTTTTCCACACACTGTACATGTGAACGGTTTCTCCCCTGTATGAATCTTTTGGTGATCGAGAAGGTACCTCTTAGTACTGAACTGTTTCCCACACTCTGTACAATTAAAAGGTTTGTCCGTTGTGTGAATACTCTGGTGTGAAAGGAGATTCCCCTTCAGTGAAAAGCTTTTTCCACACACTGTACATGTGAAAGGCTTCTCCCCTGTGTGTACCATCTCATGTGTGAGGAGGTTGCTCTTTTGAGAAAAGCTTTTTCCACACTCTGTACATATGAAAGGTTTCTCACCGGTATGAATCTTCTGGTGATCGAGAAGGTACCTCTTAGTTCGGAACTGTTTCCCACATTCAGAACAATTAAAAGGTTTGTCCGCTGTGTGAATACTCTGATGTGAGAGGAGATTCCCCTTCAGTGAAAAACTTTTTCCACACACTGTACATGTGAATGGTCTCTCCCCGGTGTGAATCCTCTCATGTGTGAGGAGGTTGCTCTTCCATGAAAAGCTTTTTCCGCACTCTGTACATGTGAACGGTTTCACCCCTGTATGAATGTTCTGGTGACAAACCAGACTTTTCTTAATACTGAATTGTTTCCCACACTCTGTACATTTGAATGGTTTCTCCCCTGTGTGAATCCTCTCATGTGCGAGTAAGTGGCTCTTCCATGAAAAGCCTTTTCCACAGTCTGTACACATGAACGGTTTCTCCCCTGTATGAATCCTCTGGTGATCAAGAAGGCACCTCTTAGTACTGAACTGTTTCCCACACTCTGTACAATTAAAAGGTTTCTCCCCTGTGTGAATCCTCTCATGTGCGAGGAGGTGGCTCTTCCAGGAAAACCTTTTTCCACACTCTCTACATTTGAACGGTTTCACCCATGTATGAATCCTCTGGTGATTGAGAAGGCACCTCTTAGTACTGAATGGTTTCCCACACTCTGTACAATTAAAAGGTTTGTCCACTATGTGAATACTCTGGTGTGATAGGAGATTCCCCTTCAGTGAAAAGCTTTTTCCACATTCTGCACAGGTAAAGGGTTTCTCCCTAGTGTGGGCACAAATGTGGGTGAGAAAGTCCCTATCTAGTGAGAAGCCTTTACCACACTGACAACAGACAAAAAGCTGTTCATCTCTCTCATATCTTCTGCTTGACGCATACTTAGACCCAGTTTGTGCCATGTGCTGTACAAGGCCGGTAAATTCACCGTTATGGGGCACTGGTTCTTTGCACTTATCCAACATGGGACAGGAATCATGTTTTGTTGGCACTTCTGGGCTGCTAGGCGTTAACCCGCTTCTGGACATATTAGAGCTCCAATTTTGCTCCTCATTCAGGCAGTTCTCTAACAGAAGGAAACAAAAAAGACAGAAATCAAATGTTTTCAATCTGTAAATAAATGACTGAAAACAAATTACAATTCCAAAATACTCTGCATAATTTACTTTATTGCTACTAAATTAACATAATGTTCTCTTCACTCTATACGCATGGCCTTAAAATTGTGGCCCTGGACATCCGGTGGCCGCCCAATGACTGGTTGTGGTCCTAGAGACTTGACATTTTCTTTCTGGCAGCTCTCACACTGAATTCATTTTGATACAAATTAGATAATCAGTTCAGTAATAAATAATTATATAAGTGTACATGATATCAACCTAACCAGACAAATCTATAATGTAAAGATAGGTTGGAGAAGACTACATATGCACCTAAACCACCCCAATTGCTCCATATTGTCTCACAGTCAAAAACAGTACTATTAATCCTATTTGCCAAAAATGCAGCCTTGGTGTAATATATGACTCCTCCCGTCCCTTCTCACATTCAGGCTGTTGGTAAATATTGCCATTATTCCCTCCGCTATGTTTCAACAATCTGCCCTTTTCTAAAACGCTCATGAATACCCTCATATCCTCACCATTGCAATTTTCTCCTCTCTGGCCTTCCCTCATCCAAACTCCATACTTAATTTATTACTTTTATTTAAAAAAAAAAAAAAAAAATACTGTGGTTAGAATAATCTCCCTTTATTTTTGGTCTGTGTAAGAGGGACTTATCCCTGTTGAAGAAACCATCTCTAAAATCCAGCAGGGATCTGGTTAAATGCAGCAGGCGATTACCTGGCCAATTAAGTCTGTAAGAAAATCCTCCTGTTGGAAACAGGAGAGATTCCTTAGCTCACATTTGGGCTGACAGAAGGAGAGCGGAGAAGCCTGCACACAGACACTGTCTTGAGCACAAAGGCTGTGCTGAGATCAAGACACCAAGATATTCAGAGACCTATATTTCCTGGACACAGAGGACCCAGGAACCTGCCAGAGACTGACATCGAGAGTCACCTTGATAAGGTACCTCATGAGACTTTGGGGTGATAGGCTAGTAATGGGAATATGCCTCCAGTCTTGCAAATAGGGTTTGCGGAAGTAAGTTAGCCCTTACAAAGGGGTAGGAGTTTGTTATTTGTTGTGTTTGTATGTTTTGCCGGGATAAAGGAACAGGCTCAATAAAGCAAAGATATAATTTCACTCAAATCGGTCTCCATTATATGTACCTCTGCACACGTCTCTTACAGTCTGTCTCTACAGTACTTCTCCTGAGGTCCTTTCAGTGGCTTCCCAATTCCAACTCTACATTACTAATAACATTCTTCTTCTCTCCTTTTTTCTATACCCTCTTACATCTCAGGTATAATCTCCTGCCATAATCCTTCAAACTCTGGTAAACACTGTCTCCTATAAGCTTCATTTGTCTCTATAGTACTCAAACATCTAAAACTGATCTTCCTTACTGTGCCATCCTCCCCCTCAGACTCCACCAATTCACATCTCCACCCATCTTTAAATGGCGCCTGAAACATAATCTCTTCAATGAAGCATTTGCTTAGTGTGGGCCAGTGACTCGTCCTTGCACTTTCTTGCTCCCTTAAAATGTTGTATATGGCACTTGCTCGTATTGTAAGTCTCCAATTATTACATTCAGAGTGTATGCTCTTTAGGGCAGAAAAATAGGAGACAAATGTATTGCACACTAAATACAAAATGGTGTAATATTAAGAAAGAACATTTTAAGTGTTAATAAGGTGCACTTGCAAAGTGATACAGGTTGTGAAATTGTGCAAGTGTACAGAAGTGATAATACACGTTTAAATGATATTAGAATTACACAAATTATGCTGTTAAAAATATACATAGAATTCTTCCCTTAATAGAGTCTGCTGCTAATCAAAGCTGATGGCTCAGCCCCAGAAATCTAGTATGAATACAAAAATGAGAACAGTGCACAACTCTGTCAAGTATTTAAAATTATATGAACGGTATGAAAAAGATGGTATTATATGCACGTACAAGAAGGTAAGTTAAAAGACGCATTATAATATAAACAGCATCAAGATGAGCTCTCCCAGAATGGAGAGACCCTCGTGCTGGCACCCGGTCAGGACACAATGGCAGTCAGAGGTAGTTGAATCCGCGATCCCCGGAGCAATGTTTGATGCTACAATCCTCAGGCAGCAACACCTGCAGTCCAGCGACCGACTGAAGGTGCTGCAACACGCCACTCAGACTGCTAGGGAAAATTATCATCGCTCTCCATTCACCTCGGACGGCTTGCTCTGGGACATACACTGATGATATCACCACCGAATCTGCCACAGAAAAGTCTAGGAACCGTCCCGTGAGCGGCCAAAAGCCTGTTCTTTGCAGTCTGAGATGGTGCCCCGATAGAGAGGAATGTCACAAAGTTACATGAGTAACACAAGGTACTCAGTGCATTCCGTAGCGCAACACTACTTCATCAGGGGTACTGCACCGACACACTTTATTCGAGCAAATACCCAGTATGTACCTGGCAGATACCTGGAATGCGCCGCTCCTCACCTCTGACAAGCCCCGTTGCGTTTGCCTTCCCAGCCTGGGTTCATGCCTGGCTGACGGGCGGCTGATCTGTTAAATGATAATGATTAGGATTTAATAGGCTGCAATGCTTCGCGTGTCTACCAGATGGCATAAATTCATGAATTGTAATGCAGTATATATATATATACTGTGCAGTATTGCAGCCAGCGGGAATAAAATGCTTCAATCCCTGCCTGGAAATAACCCAATGCACTCGGGCAGAAAACAGTCACAAACCTCAATACACCCGGGTATACCCGAATTCGTGGGACTAGCCGAGCTCGAATAAAGTGTGTCGCCAGTGTATCTTGGTGGTGATAAACCCATCCAATTCAAATACCTACTGGTAACTAAATGGTTAAAAATAGATATACTGTGCTATATTGTGTTTTATTATGTTTTTTTAACTTAATTTGTTTAATTATATCTGTCATCAGATTCACCAAAGCAAAAAAAGCATCCGACGACAAATTGCAAATAGACATCCCCCTGCATACGAAGAAATCGGACAATGGGGCAGCCCCCCGAAATGTTGCTGCTTTTGTATGCAATAAGATGTCAGTCTGTGTGGGATGAGACAGCACAGCACAGCAGTGAGTACCGACTATTTTGGGAAGGGAGACCAGGCGCGCGCCAAAACCCACGAGGGCCCCCCGCCAAGCGGATCAGAGTCGGAAGAAGACGGGGATAATGATCGGGGGAACCAGATCATGAGACGGCGAGACATGCAGGAGTTTTGTGCCGATATTAAAAAATGTCTGCAATCAGAGGTCGCTACCTTGAGAGCAGATATTGGCAGCATTGGAGCCCGCAAGGACTCACTGGAAAAGAAACTGGATTCCACCATCAAGTCCCTACATAAAACGGACAGTCAACTGGCTCAGGTCAAAGACACTATACGAGACCTTCTGGACAAACAGGAGGATTCAGAGAATCGTGAGCGACGTAATAATGTTAGGATACGGGGGGGTCTCGGAGGAAGAACCCGATCCGGAAGACTTTGTGGGATGGTGGCTGACTCAGCTTATGCCCGACAAGTCAGCACAAGAGCTCCAACTAGATCGCTGCCACAGAGCCCTAAGATCTAGGCCACAGCAGGGAGATCCCCCGAGAGACATCATTGCTCGCTTTCATTATTTCAAAATAAAGGAATCCTTTTGTCAAATGACACGCAACAACCCCACATTTGAATCACATAAAATTCAAGTCTTTCAAGATATCTCCCCCACCACCCTGCTGAAAAGGAAGCAACTTATCCCTATTACAAAAATCCTCAGGGACGAAGGGATTAAGTACCGCTGGATTTATCCTTTCGGCCTCCTGGTTTCCAGAAACGGGACATCCACAACAATACGGAGGGCGGAGGAAGGGGGTGACTTCCTCACAAAGTTGGGCCTACAGGATAAAATCCCTGAAGAAATGGCGGGCTGCAGACCAGCACCAGATCCATCATGGCGCGAGGCAGGTAGATCTGATAAAAACAGACAGACCCACAGCCCCCGTTGAAATGACTATCAGGGACATCTTGTTCACTCACAGTTTAAGTTGACCGCCCCCCCCCCGCCCGAACAGGCCACCCGTTGTGGTCTCCCATGCGACATCCTCAACAGCTACATCCCTAGCAGTGACCTGAGGCGCCCAGCCATAAACCAAAACCCGCCACACTTACCTTGAAGCCCGACGGCAGCACCCAGAGACTAGCGGCCATCTTGGAGCAGCCCCGGAGTCCAACTGAGAAAGAGGCGGAGACGGATGACGTCAGAGGGGAGGAGCCACCACATCTCGCGAGAGGGGCAGGAGACCGGAGATGAGACACATCCAAGATGGCGACTGCCACGGACGAACCGGAAGGGGCGGAACCTAGCAGACAGAAGCGGATATGACGCAGAAGAGCGCCCTGGACGTGACGAGCAGCAGCAGGGGAGGGAGGAGGGATAGAGCCAGGAAGAGAGAAGGGATAAAGGAGCCGGCCCTAATGAGGGGGATTTAACAGAGTAGAGGCAGGAGAGGGGAAGGTCAGGCTGCAGGGGAGAGGGGGAACAAGAAGACGGGATGTGGGGAGCAGGCGAAATAAGGAATAGGGAAGGGGGGAAAATGAAGGTAAGGAGATAGGAACATGAGTTAGACGTAAGACTAGGAGGGGGGGGGACGAGGAATAAGGGAGCTGGTAACAGTGAGGGAGGGGGAGGATAAGGAAGGGGCTTAGGGGCAGAGAGAGGAGGGATAGGGGAAGGGAGAGTAGAAAGACCCATAGGAAGAGAGAGTTAGGAGGAAACATAGATAAACTATGGCGGTGGGCAGCTCTAGTAGCAAGGTTCAGAGGGGACAGGGACACACTGCAAGGGTACAGGGGGAGCAAAGGGAACAACACAGGGCAAGAGAATGTTCAGCTTTCCCAAGGGGCACAGTAGTTAAGGTTTGAAGGGGAGGCAAGGTCACGTTGACACATTCATAGTTTAAAAGTTAGGTTTGTGCATTAGAGGTTTTTCAATGACTTGTTTATGATTGAATATGTTTATCAATACAGTTTGGACTAGTAAAGATAATGGACTGTCGGCTGGGACGGCGGTCCCACAGTCGCCGTGCGCTGCTACTCTCGGGCTGGGGCAGTCGCCCTAGATCCTGAGGAAGACCTGGGGAAGAGGTGGATCAAGGCGGCCCTGTGGAGGAGGCAGAAGACAGAGGGTGCGACCCAAGGGTCCACCAACCCACAGGCACGGGAGAGAAAGTGGTTCTATGCCACCGTCTACTCTCCCACCCTGCTCTATGTGTTTTATGTGTAATCTTTCCCCATTGTATCACATGTACCCTGTGTTTCTACCCCACCCCACACCGTCTCCTACACAAGTGGTCCCCCGCTGAAGCCACACAAAGAGCTGAGTACTGCAGAGGAACAGAAACGGCTCTGTAGAGGTCCAACATACCAGAACGCTGCATTCGGGACGCAAGGTCAGTACCCAGCATCATCATGCCTTTAACCTTTATATCGCACAACACTAAGGGTCTAAACTCCCCCTGTAAACGTAAGTTAGCACTCACTGACTACAAAAGAAAGGGGGCAGACTTCATACTACTCCAGGAAACACACTTCAGCACCACTAGTTCTCCCAAATACTTTGACAAGCAGTATAAACAGGTATTTCTATCCTCTGCTACAGAAAAAAAGCGGGGAGTAGCAATCTTGGTCCATAATAGAGTAGGGCTAGTAGTGGATAAGGTGAAAAAAGATCAGAACGGCAGATTCTTGATGCTCATAGGATCCATAAATGCACAACCAATAACAGTAGCAACGATCTACGCCCCAAGTGTACATGAGTCGGACTTCTTTACAAAGACGTTTGGCACTCTTAAAATTTTTAGCAAAGGGGCTATAATCCTAGGGGGAGATTTCAATACAGCTCTGAATGCAGCCCTGGATAGATCAGGTCCCCATAGACACAAGACCACAACACGACCTTCAGCCCTAGAACAAGGATTAAAAGATCTACAACTAATAGATGCTTGGAGGGAGACACACCCGCTAGAAAGGCTATACACTTTCTACTCGCATCCCCATGACTCATTTAGCAGAATCGATTACTTCTTTGTCTCTAGTAGACTGGTCCCCGCGATCACCCATTCTGGGATCCATGACATTTCATGGTCAGATCATGCACCGATCGAGCTAAGGTGCACTCAGATAGGGCTGGAAAGACCAAGAGCAAATTGGAAATTAAACGATTCCCTCCTAAAGATCCCCGATTTAGAAGGAACGATCAAAGAGGCGATCAAGTACTTCTTTAGTGAAAATAAAGGTAGCGTTCGCTCTCATATAACCCTCTGGGAGGCACATAAAGCAACACTGAGGGGGGTTTTGATTAGCCTGGCAACCCAAAAGAAAAAGGAAAGCAACGCAAAAATTATTAAAGAACAAGCAGAGTTAAAGCAGCTTTGGGAACAACATTGACGAGCACCAAATGCGGCGACTCTCCAGCAAATTAAGGACACTCAGATTAAACTGAACCTACTCCTCACCTCCCAGGCCGAGAAATCGTTAAGTTGGTCAAAGAGAAGATTCTTTGAGAAAGCAAACAAACCAGATACCTTGTTGGCTAATATGATTAACTCTAAAACAAATAATTATAATATACAAGCCTTGCGGCGGGAATCGGGGGGGGGGGTCACGGCCAATCCCAAACAAATTGTAGGGGAATTTAAAGCCTTCTACGCAAAATTGTACGATGGGGAAAAAGTTTCCCGATCTACCGGGACAACGGAGGCCCTACGGAGTTTCCTGAAAAACGCAAACATACCCGGTTGAGGAGGTCAGATAGAGAGGTAATAGGTAGAGATTTCACAATGGAGGAATTATCAGAGGTTATTAAAAACCTGAAACCATCTAAAGCCTCGGGTCCCGACGGATACTCAAATCTTTATTACAAGAAGTTCAGGAAACAACTGGCTCCATATCTCCTCCGTATGTTTAATCAAGTGCTGAACGGGTCCCCCAGCCAGATGCTCCAAGCGTCCATTTCAGTCATACATAAGACAGGGAAAGACCCCCAGGACTGTAAAAGCTACAGACCAATATCCCTGATTAATTGGGACATCAAAATTTACGCTAAATTATTGGCCAATAGATTGAGTCTTATCCTACCCAGACTAGTGCACCCAGATCAAGTCGGGTTTATCCAGGGTCGACAAGCATCAGATAATACCCGACGAATCATTGATCTGATAGAGATAGCCAATTCCAAATCTATACCAATTATGGCGCTTAGTCTGGATGCGGAAAAAGCGTTTGATAGGATAGACTGGCCATACCTGGAAGCTACGCTTGGAGCGTTCGGCATGGGAGATAAATTGATAAAAGCTATATTCGCTCTCTATTCAGCCCCGTCGGCAAGGGTTACCCACCAGGGATTCGCTTCAGATCCCTTCCAAATTAAGAGCGGAACGAGACAGGGATGCCCGCTCTCCCCCCTCCTCTTTGCACTGTGTATGGAACCGCTTGCGGCCCAGATACGGGATAGCAAAGACATCATGGGTATTGACATTGGAAACCAGTCGCATAAGGTGGCACTATATGCGGATGATGTATTCCTGACAATATCCAGACCCCTTACCTCTCTACCAAACCTGTTTGATCTGCTTGGGCGTTTCATTAGGGTCTCCGGGTTCAAAATTAATCAGGGTAAATCAGAGGCTATTAACATAAATCTCCCCAGACACGTGGAAAAGCTAATTGCCATAAATTTCAACTTCCGCTGGCAACAACACCAAATTAAATATCTAGGGGTTAATATCACCAAGACATATAGCACAATCTATCAGGCAAATTATCCAAGACTGATGCGGACCCTGAGAGAGGACATCAAGAGGTGGGCTAAACACAAAATCTCATGGATTGGTAAAATCCACTGCGTTAAAATGAATTTGCTCCCTCGCCTACTGTATCTATACCAAACCCTCCCGGTGCCAATAGGCTTGAAGGATACTCTCTCACTCCAATCCGAGATAGATAAATTTATCTGGGGAGGAAAGAAGGCGAGGGTGAGCAAACAAATAATGCGCAAACAAACGGGAGCGGGTGGGCTCGCGGTACCTTGTTTGTTGTCCTATTACAAGGCGGCCCAATTATGTCAAATTGTGCAGTGGCACTCTAACCCAGACTCTAAAAGATGGGTCGCGTTAGAACAAGAGGCATGCTCCCCATTAGAACTGGAGCATCTGATTTGGTACCCCAAAAAGGTGCGCAGAGGCACCAAACTGCCGCTATCCTTAATGACCAACTCGCTCTCGATATGGAAGGGTACTAGGCTCAAATGCACGCTGACCAGCAGGGCGTCGGGTATGACGCCACTATGGAACAACCCACTCTTTGCTCCGGGCCAGTCCAGTACGGAATTCACTATCTGGAAACTAAAAAACATTAAGAGATTGGTAGATCTGGAGGGGAGACAAGGCATACAAATATTCGAAATACTTAAATCTGACCATAATATCCCTAATGCCGAGATCTTTAGATACCTCCAGATCAGGGCGTTCTATCAAAAAGTTCAGCCACAGACCCCCATGACAAATTTCAAAAAGCTCTGTCGATCAGGGACATCCACGGCGGGACTCACATCGCAGATGTACAAAGAAGTGACTGGTTCTAGCACGATGGTGACGGACAAGACAAGATACATGACTAGTTGGGAGACAGACCTAGGAGAGGAATTAGAGGTAGAGGAATGGACAAAAATAGTGACGGCAACCTCCAAAAGTTCTATATGCACAACCTTAAGGGAGAACGCATATAAGGTAATGATGCGCTGGTACCACACTCCCACAAAACTAGCTAAATTCCTGCCCAGTTACTCCTCATTGTGCCCGAGACAATGTGGACAGCAGGCAGATCTGTTACATGTGCTGTGGTCATGCCCCAAAATCGTCCCAGTCTGGGATTCAATTAAAGACTGGTTGAATAAGATTACAGGTAAACACGTCCCATTAGACCCATGGCTGTTCCTCCTGAACAGACCAGCAGATGGGTTCACCAAAGGAGAAAACAAACTGATAGCTCACTTTGCTATGGCGGTTAGGGGGGAGATCGCAGCACGATGGAAACAGAATATAATCCCGCCAATTACGAATATTAGGAATCGAATTTGGTCAGTTTGCCAGATGGAGAAGTTGACAAGTTTGGTCAATGACACTGGTGAAAATATTCAAAAAGTCTGGCTACCGTGGTTAGCCCAAACAGACATCCCGGGAGTGGAACGGGCCACAATTTGGCTTTAATAGGGGAAAATGCGTTCTCCCATGAGGGAGCGCCCAAGAGCGACACCCAGGACATAAATTGCCAGCCCCCCTTGGATCCCCAGGTAGGACCTATAGGAGGGCAAACAGGGCCTAGAGGCTGATATGTGGCCATCCTACGGGGTACGCAATGATTCCCCAGACGCAGAGAACCAGCGAGGGTGAGGCAGAGGCGGAACCACAAGAGGAGGAACTCATTCCCCACCCCTATCCCCCCCTCTATTTTTCCCTTCCCCCCCCGTCCCGAGGTTCCCCCGTTCGTCTGTTCGTCTACCCAGTTTGTCTGTACATGTCTAACCGTTCACAAACGGGAGCAGCACATACAGTAGTCCGATCTTGTATTACGCAGTTACCATACTCACTGTATGTACATTATCATTTGAACAAAATAAAAAATTTAAGTTGAAAAAAAAAAAAAAAAACATCACCATTTCAGTGACAAAAAGCAAAGACGTTTGCCTTAGAACGGGCGTGCACGGCACAACCGCCCCCCCAGCCCGGTTTTACCTATTTGCACTTCTATATTTATTATTTCCCTGTGTGTGTTTGTGTGGGCGTGTATCTCTGTGTGTGTGTGTGCGCTGCGCCTGTGCTGACACCTACTGCGCAAATGCGCCAAGCCAGTGGCAACATCTCCTGTGCATTCGCACAGAGCTCGGGAGGCTTTCGCATGCGCGCCGAGCTGCCAGCACTGATGGCCTCTTGTGCCAGCAGTGACGTCACTTCTGTGACTGCAGTTCTGTCGTCATGAATGTGATTTACTCCAAGGGAAATTTTAATTTATTATTTATTTATTTATAAAAATGTTTTACCGGGAAGTAATACATTGAGAGTTACCTCTCGTTTACAAGTATGTCCTGGGCATAGAGTTATGATGACAAATACATGGTTACAAATACAGTTACATAAGTGAACAGGGTATACATTATATACAAGACATTGCATGCACAGTTAGAGATAATATATATTATAGGTGTATGTAACAGTTACAGACAAGATTAAAATGTGAGACAGCTTTAGTTTAGTTTTGAAAGAACTTAGACTGGTGGTGGCTGTGAGAGTCTCCGATAGATTGTTTCAGTTTTGGGGTGCACGGTAAGAGAAGGAGCATGCAGGAAAGGGTCACATTTCAACATCCACACATGGGTCAACTTTATTCAATTAAAGACTTCTTTACATGTCTATCTAAGTATATTGTGTATCTAATAAAGTGGTCGTGTGGTCTGGGATATGTGGGGGAGACAAACCCAGTCAGTGAAGTACAGGATTCGACAACATAAGGCTGCCATCCGCAGGTGTGACACTGAGGCTCCAGTTGCCCATCATTTCACACTAGCTGGGCACAATACCAGTCATCTTAGATTTCAAGTTATTGATGGCATGAAGAAGAGACGCTGTGGTGGGGAGGTACGGAAAATGCTTCTCCAGAAGGAATCCAAATGGATCCGATGCCTCGATACTATGGTACTAAGAGGTATGAATAAAGAGTTGGACTAAAGTTGCTTTTTTAAAAACCCTCCTTATTTTCACACTTGTAACTGTGAAGTTTACACTATGTGTTTTGATCTTCTGTGCAGTGCTGTTTAACCCATCTACAGGTACTTACAGGTTGCTCTCTCCTATGAATTTTGCGGCACTGTCTTTATGGATCCCTATTTGGTGGTCTTCATGGTGTGATCTCTCATTGTACTTCCATTGTCTCTACCCACCTCTATCACAGGACGGGCTACATTACATTGACTCATTGGCTGAGCTTGCAGGTTCTAGTTCTCCACGTTGAATGTCTAGGGTACATTGGATACAGTGGTATGTGCTTACTGTAATATGTACAGTTGACCCTTTCCTTAGTATGTTGCTATACTCTGCTTTTATATACAATGTAATTCATTTATATGTTCAATTTTTAATCATTATCTATTTTGTTCTCTTCTTTTATTTCCCACGATTCCTGGAGTGCATTTGCTGTGCTCTGCGGCCTCCTAAGAGACCCATCTTGTCGACGATGTGGCTGATCATTATCTTGACTAAGGAGGAAGTTCTGACACTTCAGAGGGAGCTGGATTCATGCGCACTGAATCCGCTGACATTTGCTTTGTTTATTCTACCAGCCGCACGCTACAGGTCTACATCAGGTCCCGATCAATTTTGTCATGACAACGGAAGACACTTGGAGTCTAGTCAGACGCATGAGCATTGATCCTTGTTGCGCATCACGGCGTCTACTACTGCTCAGCTGAGCACCTGTGTGATTCAGACACAGGTGATTTACATCAGGAGACATGCTCTGAAACCTCTCTAGGAACCAGGACGTCTCTTGCTGTTGGTTAGGGACTTGCTAAACACCAATAGGTCACATGAACATAGTGATTCACCGCTCACCTAATAGTAATAGGTAAAAAACTTGGTGCATAGGGAAAATTGAACTATCTGATACTTGAACAAGTGACCACCGGGGGTCACTATAAGCCCCATAGATCTGCACTCTAAAGTTGCAACATCCAGTTATAGACGTCGTTAGTGGATGGATATTATATAACTAATAGGACCAAAGAGGGATCCAAAAGACCCCTAGCCGCAGACTAGAAAACAGTATTAAAATAAAAAAAATAATAACATTTTATTAAATCAATAATAGACAAAACAGACAAATATAGGGAACATGTAGACAAAGGATATAAAATCCCCAACTGGAGAGAAGGCTGAATATAGAGTGAGCTGGTGTGTAATTACAACCTATGCTCATAAGGAAAGGTATCCTGTGTGTATATAAGGTATAGTGGGTGGACAAGGGTGTATATGCAGATATACTGTTGAGCTTCACACCAAGGATAAATTGCCTGAATAGCAATTATAACCTCCCAAAATAGCGCATACTAAGGACATAGAAAAGTTTTCTCCACGTGAGTATATATACGTGAGTATATATCTCATTACATAATTGACCATACATACATAGAATCCATAAGCCAGAAAAAGTGTGTTTATTTATTTAGATTTATTTATTTATTTTTTGGGCGGCTGCTGTGTGAATTTTTTTTATTGTGGGTAGCGGGGGTGGGTGAAGGGGGTATTAGCCCCAACGATGGTTGTTTAGGGCTTGCGGGGGGGTAGCGGGAGGGCTTAACCCCTTCATGACCGTAGCGGTATTAACTGCTACGGCCGTGAAGGGGTTAAGTGCACCCGCAACCCCCCCTCAAGTCCTTAACTCACACCAAGGGCCAAATACCCACTTCACCCACCCCCGCTACCCACAATAAAGCGTGCACGGTGGGTTAACCCCTTCATTGCCTTAGCGGCTATCAGCTATGGTAATTAAGCAGCATTTCTGTATTTTTAATAACATTGTGCAGGAGCAGGGGGTCCCCTGAGCTTTGATTTGTGGCTCAGGGAACCCCCTGCTCACTGTACAATATTATTAAAAATACATTCATGCTGCTTCGTTACCATAGCACATAGCCGCAAAGGTAAGGAATGAGTGTTTATTTATATATGTGTTTTATTCATACTGTAGATGTGCAGAGGGTCTCCGGAGCTGAACCGCTGTGGTTTTAGGTCCGGGGACCCCCTGCTTCCCGAGATACAGGCCCCTTTAGGGGGTGCCGGTATCCCTCTGCTTTGTTTACATGCCGCGGTCACGTGATCGGGACCTTTAAATGCAGAGGGATACCGGCACCTCATAAAGGGGGCTGTATCTCGGGAAGCAGGGGGTCCCCGGACCTGAAACCAACGCGGTTCAGCTCCGGAGACCCCCTGCACATCTACACTATGAATAAAAATGTATTTTAAATCATTTTTAATGTGCCGATGTTTGAGCAGAGAGAGCAGCGGAACTCTCTCTGCTGCAAACACATCTCGCTCCCGCCGGCCTATAGTATCATTGATGTGCATATACAGTACTGTATGTGTACAGTACTGTATGTTAGGGGTTATAGGGGTTGTTGTTATACAGGATATATATATATATATATATACACTGCATTACAATTCATGAATTTATGCCATCTGGTGGACACGCAAAGCATTGCAGCCTAGTAAATCCTGAACCATTATCAATTAACACATCAACCGCACGTCAGCCGGGCATGACCCCTGGCTGGGAACGCGGCATGCTCCGGGTGAACAGCGTCGCATTCCAGGAACAAGCCAGGGACAAACTGGTGATTTGTTAGAATAAAGTGTGCCGCAACAGTATATACACACAGGATACCTTTCCTTATGAGCATAGGTTGTAATTACACACCAGCTCACCCTATATTCCGCCGTCTCTCCAGTTGGGGATTTTATATCCTTTGTCTACATGTTCCCTATATTTGTCTGTTTAGTCTATTATTGATTTAATAAAATGTTATTATTTTAATACTGTTTTCTAGTCTGCTGCTAGGGGTCTTTTGGATCCCTCTTTTGGTCCTATTAATTATATAATATCCATCCACTAACGACGTCTATAACTGGATGTTGCAACTTTAGAGTGCAGATCTATGGGACTTATAGTGACCCCCGGTGGTCACTTGTTCAAGTATCAGATAAACACCAATAGGAACTGCCTTTCCATTACACACCCACTGATGATGTCACTCTCCCTGACCTATTTCTACTGCAGCTTCGAGAGGCTACATTCAGCAACACCCAGTTGGAACAGCAGGAGATGGAAAGAAAGATTTGACATATCACTCATTGAGGACTGTGTACGGTTGGATTCAAACCTTTTTTTGCTCTTTGTGGACGTTATTGATCATCTGTGCATTTTGGCACATACATCACTATACATTCGCTTTACTTTGGGTTTCATTTTATTTTGGGGTACACAGGGTTAGGGAAGTACCTTTGGTCCCTTGGGACCTGAGGGAATGGGCCTGAGGAAGGGGTCGTTACCCTGAAACGTTGCTCTCTATATCCCTCCCCCTCCCCCCTCTTTCTCCAGTTGTGGTTTTCCTTGATCCTTTCCCCTCCCCTGTGTTTTTCCCCCTTTTTCTTTACATTTGTGTTTGCAATTTTGGGTCATTTATATCTGTTGTGGTTTTCACATTGATTTTCAATCTTGTATTACATCTTGTGCTTTTTTTTATTAAACCGTTACATTTTTTGGCTTATTCCCTTGTTTCTGTGATTTTTCTATTAGACAGTGTGTGCTGGAACATATTATTTTGTTGATTCTCTGTTGTATGGGACAGAGTTGAAAAGGGAGGGCCTGGGTTAAGTTCAATATCACCTGCTATAGAGAGTAACAGTATGAGTAGAAATTTTAGTAGTTGTTTGCAAGTTGTAAATTTGTGATGTTTGCCATTAGAGTGAGTGGTAGTTGGTGTGCTGGTTTTCCGAGTTCTCCACCAACATTCAGTAGATAGTGCAAGACTTTTGAGTAATCCAGGCTGTATAATGATATTGGGTGTGGGCCAGGAGGGAGGGGATTGTAATGGATAGAGAGAGTAACATTTCCATGAGGCCACAAGAAAGAACCTTAAGGTGTCAGGGGCTTGTGTTGGAGATCCCGCAACGTGGGACCCTGTTGCTGTTCTTGCCCTTGCTGAGAAGCGTGGCCTGGCTGGACCTTAAGCCAGGACGGTACTGTGCAACAACTCGAGGGTAGCGCTGCCCTCACATACACTGGGAGTGATTGCTCACAGGACACTGGGATACAGGTACCCGAGCACACTAGGTACTATTGGGGCTAGCTACCCCATATATATAATTGGACTATTATTGCACTGTTGTTATTATTGTGTTTGTATTGCATTGCTGTGTTGCACATTGGTGTCTGTTGTTATGCTGTGGGATCACAGTAACGACATATTGCATAACCTGTGTGAGTGTAATTTCTGGGTATACAGTATAGGTATACCGGTTCCCATGAGGAGCTATCCTGCCAATGGTGGCGCTGCACACCTTCACCCCAGGCTCCCCACATGCGGAGGCTTAGTCCCCTGTAAGCCAACTTGTAGCACCGCAGGGCATAACGCCTGCAGTTTCCCTTAGGGGTAGGAAAGGGGTGTTACATTTGGAGCCGCTGACGAGACTCAGACCTGGGGTGCCCTGAACCAAAATTAAACCAAAGTATTACCATGTTTGTACCGTCAAGACAGGAGGTCTACCAGTGGGCCGTGGAGTTGTAGGTATCTCCCCACCACGTGGTGGGCAACAGCAATGTTCCGGCCAATATCCATTCATATGTGCCTAGCTCTGAGGGGGTTGCCAGGGTTAACCACAGCTCAGCCCCTGGGCAGAAAGTGTGACCCCACTTCTACCTGGAGCATGGTCCTAGTTAACGCCCGTTGTGAATTAAGCGAACAGGGTGGGTTACAAGCTTTACTCCTGCCGGGAGGCCTACCCGGTGGGTGTCCTATTATCTACACCGTGCTGATAGTCAAAATGGAGGTCCCTAGTCCAGGTCCCTAACTTGGATGTAGGAACTGACCTTCCCCATTCCCCAGGAGGCCCCTGCAAGAATGAGGCTAGCATAATGTCCCGGCGACACATGATCTGGACGCAGCGGCTTTGGCTCTGAGGGAGAACCTGTGTTCGGAAAGGCAATGCAGCTACTCGCTGACAAACTTGTGCTGTCACCTCAAGCCCACCACTACCGCAAGCTAAACGTTTTCTCTGGAGTGCGGCCTACGCGTACCTGGCAGTAGTCAGAATATGTGATATTAGGCGTTTGATCGGGTAGTTGCCTACCTTTTATTGGTTTGGCCAGAAGGTATACCAGGGGATCGCCAGACGGGTTGTCTCCTCAATAATTCCCTGGATCATCTTCCAATATGTCTGGACTGCCAGGCAATCCCACCATATATGGGCCAGATCGCCCATCCACATGCCCTCCAGCTTAGGTCAGATGAGTCTGGGAAGATTTGCTTTAGTCTCACTGGTGTGAGATACCATTGGTAAATTATTTTGTATATATTTTCCTTTGTGACCGTGTCAATTTTTTCTGTAGGTGTTGAGATTCAGGTTCCGGGAGGGACAAGTTCAAGGCCTCCGATTTATCCTTATTAATCTTGTACCTGGATAGCCAGCCAAATTCCCCCAGACACTGCATCAGATTGGCAGCGAGATCAGGGGGTCAGCCAGTGTCAGAATGACATCATCTGCGAATAGTGAGATCTTATATTTATTGTTCCCAATGTCTATACCTTGGATGTCTGGGTGTGACCTGATTGTTGATGTTAAAGGTTCTATGGAGAGCACAAAAAGAAAGGGAGATAGGGGGCAGCCCTGCCTCGTTCCATTTTTGATGTATTTAGTTTCAAAGTTATTGCCTGGTAGCTTAACTAAGGCCCTAGGTGAGTGGTAGAGAGCTCTGACCCCTTCTAGGAAGGGGCCCGAGAAGCCTTAAGATTGCATAGTTTTGTCTAAAAAAAAAACAATTAATCCTATCAAAGGCCTTTTCCGCATCAAGGCTTAATAAGATCGCCTTTGTTTTAGTGGAGTGAACATGTTCTATGATATCAATTATTTTTTCTAGTGTTGTCTGATGCTTGTCTGCTGGACACAAATCCCACCTGATTTATATTAATAAGCCATGGTAGGATTGGGTTCAGTCTGTGTCTGTTGGCTAGAATCTTGCTATAAATTTTGATATCGGAGTTCAGTAAAAAAAAATAATAGGCCAGTAGCAACCACATTGGTGAGGATCTCGGCCCGTCTTGTGAATGATCGCTCTACCTTCTAAAAATGTGTTGAACATTTCTACGAGACACAGTGTAAGATTTGTGAGAATTTTTTTGTAATAGAGGTTTGGCAGGCCATCAGGGACCAGAGATTTGTTTGATTTGAGGTCCTTGATCACACTAACTAGTTCCAGTTGTGTGATCTTTCTGTTTAAATTGATTTGATCTGTTTTGGTCATATATCTCCATCTCTCCTTTCTTCCCCACTTCTCAGTTCGCATGAACTCCTTTCTTACCTGCGCCCTCTGACACCACACAGCTATACACCCTGCACTAAAACACACCCCTACAAATCATCCTCACACATCCTCTTTCTATCCTTGCTTCTGGGGATATTGTTATGGATTACAGGTAGCACAAGGTCATACATAGCATACATATGTCTTAAGTACAGCTTTGAGCGGGTAGCACAGGTTCATACATAGCATACATATGTCTTAAGTACAGCTTTGGGCATACTGTCATATATTCACTAGTTTGTTGCTTTGGAATAAGTACATAACATATCTGAAGTTTGCAAAAAGGGTTTTGCTGGTGAGATAAGAAATCTTAGCAGAGCAGGTGTTCACGCCTTCTCGATGCATGAGCTTACGATAAATGGCACGGATATGAGACCACAAACATCTTGTGGTTATTTTGCTACGCAGATAGAAATTAGTTAGGAAACTTTGCTAGTTTTTGGGTTATTTCCCTTGTTTTTCACATAGACAATCATGACATAATGACAAGGGCAATAAAGGTTTGTGTGAGGCTAAACCAGACTTCAGAACCGGGTGGCAGGCCACAGCAGACGAGACCTACCGAGACTGGCATGACATATCGTAATACTTAGTTGGTTTGTGAGTATGACAGCATACCCAGTAAATAATCTCTGCATAGAAAGATTAATAGAATTATTGGATTATTAACAATTTTGCTTATTGTTTTCTTATTATCTTATTATCATGTTGTATCTCAATAAACATGAGTCTTATCTTATACAACTCTGAGTGACCTCTCTTAATAATATCCTCACGATACCCTGCACACAAAGGGTGTGAGGCCGTTTTCTCTGCAGGATAAGAAATTGTGATACAGTACTTCTGCTTAGAACAGGACATAACGTGTCACAAGACGTTGCCTGAGGGAAGGAGGTATGGCATAACTGACCCCATGATATTTGGCGCCCAATGTGATTGAGACTCATGAGTTGTATAAATAAGTACTAAATTGTATGTTACCCATTTAATCTTTAAAGTACACGTGTATGTTATTTCCTCTTTATAATAGAGAAGGTACAAATTTCAATCATATATCATGGCTTTCAGGGACTTTGCACGAGTTGTAAACCTTGAAATTTTAATGAGAAATCAGTATCAAAGAGATCTGAATAATAACGAAGTTATTGCATTTGAAATCCAATTTGGCCCATGGGGAGCAGGTGCTAGATATTCCTATATAACTATAAATACAAATGCTGATCCAGTCACATATCGATACATACAACAGGCATATGACCCGTTGACACATACAATCATTAATTTGACATATAATGAAGCAACTATTATTTTGGGACGACAGCCTGTAATCGCTACTGGCATAGACAGGCATGGTCCCATCCATTCTGCTGCCAGGTGGGGTGAGCATCGCACACACTTATTTACGCCTGCAACGTTAGATGAGTTAAGACCAGCTGCACAGGATGTAGCAACAGAGCGTGTTAATGCTGAAGCAGAAATGACATTGTTACGAGAAATTGTTAATGTTTTGTTAACAACAAGAGGAGGTCAAGCTTTAATAGAAGCGCCACCTCGTGCACAAATCGGTATTCCTATGTCACATATCAAAGCGACAGTGGGTCACTTACCTACTAATCCAAAAGACATTGCTTTGTGGCTTAATGAAAGAACACATTCGTTAGATGGAGTTTATCCCACTCCCAACCCACAACAAAAACTTGCTTTGGTGAATGCTTTACTCCCGGCAGGTTTGTCAATCACATTGGCTGAAGCACGAGACTGGGATTCAGTCATCAGCAATGTGTATGAGAAAACCCACGGGAAGGTTACGATTTCATCACTGGCTGATACGCTAGGCCAGGTTAATAAAACTAGCGGAATTGTTGCTGCTTATATTTTAGGATTACGTTTTACACAAGGCAACCATGAGATTGTTTGGGGTTGTCTAAAGGCATTGACTAAGGGCCAAGGACTGCTGTTAGACCTTGAGAGACAGATACAGGGTTTACAGGTAGAACAAAGAGCAGAGCGGGTTCCTGAAATTTTAAAAACTACGTATACTCTTGTAGGTAAAACGTTGACCGGTGAGAACACGGGAACGCCTAAATCGCAATCCAGTAAAAGGAAACCTGAACGGTCTGATAAAGACAAGGGGAGAAATTTTCCTAGACAAAATAGGAAGTGGAGAGGATCATACAATCAATATCAGACTCCAGTTCATCCTAGAGACGAACAGTGGGACAGAAAAGGTAATTTTCAGAGAAACTGGGGGTCAGACAATAGGGGTTATCAAGGTCAGGGACCACAGGAAACTCCTAGTACACAGACACCTCAACAGACACATTATGAACAGCCACCTGGTTATGAAGGTGGAGGGTCCAGATATAATCTGAGGGAATACACACGTACTCCCGACCGATATGGACAAAATAGAGGAGGTCAAGTAAAATATCGTGACAAACGCACGTGTTACAATACACAAACCTCAGGGCCAACTAATAGTCAGCAAGAGGTTAAAAACAAAGCAGCTACTCCAGCAACTACAAAAAAAATCTGTGGGTAAAGTTACACAGCAGCCCACAGAGCATTTTGAAGAATGAGTGACTTACAGCTGCGCATAGAATACAAGGGACGTATTTATACAGATTTCTTAGACACACAAGCAGAAATCTCCCTTGTAAGAACTAACATCTTAATTGATGAAGAATTTATCAAGGATATCACAATACAAACAATTGAAGGAGAGGGAAATCACCCTTCTTATTATTTAGAGTTAAAAATTAATGGCAGGAAAGTTTATATTGAGTTAGTTGAACATAGCAACCTCGGCTGCGATTTTTTAATTGCTTTTAAGGATGTCGCTTCTTTTGTTCAAATTAAACAGGAAGCGGTAGCAAAACCACAGCCAGACTTAACTGTGAAAATTGACTTAGATGTTATCATCATAGAACAAGTTAATAACAGTGCATTCAGTGATAAAGGAAAATTATACAATTGGTTAATGACACATAAATATATTTTCCAACAATGGGAAAATCAAGTGGGTTTAAGGAAAGGTATCATACATGATATAAATACTTGTACGGTACTCCCAAAGAAACAGGCCCAATATAAGATTAATCATGCAGCCTTACCAAGCATACAAATTGTAAGCAATGATTTGCTTAAACAAGGAGTATTGATTGAACAGTTCAGTCAAATGAATACTGCAAAATATCCTGTGCCTAAAAAAGACGGCACATGGAGAATGGTGTTAGATTATCGGGAAGTTAATAAAGTGACGCCCTCAGTGGCAGCACAGAACACACATTCACCGTCAATATTAAGTGGATTACAACGTAAACGCTTTAAAACAGCTGTAGATTTGGCGAATGGGTACTGGTCTCACCAAATCACACCTGAGAGTTATTGGCTAACGGCGTTTACGTGGATTGGCTAACGGCGTTTACGTGGAAAGGTAAACAATTGGCCTGGTGCAGGCTACCAAAAGGTTTTGTGAACAGTCTAGGCCTGTTCACAGCAGATGTGATCTCATTACTGTATAAGTTTGAGAACGTGGAAATTTATGTTGACGATTTAGTTATATCACATGAGACAGAAATAGAACATTTTAAGGTACTGACAGAAGTATTGCTTACGTTGATATTTGGCAGGCTATGTGGTTTCGTTAAAGAAATCACAAATTGCAAGAGAAAAAGTGACATTTTTAGGCTTTGAAATAGCTGAAAATGGCAGGTGCCTTTCTAGTAATTACAGAGAGAAAGTGTCCAACATCAGTGTTCCTAAAACACTGGAACAGTTGAGAAGCATTATTGGGTTACTGAATTTTTCAATGACGTTTGTCCCAGATTTTAATGTGCTAATTGAACCATTGCATCACGCAATATCACGAGAGATTAAGTCAGAACAAACTAAACCTAAGACACCTTTTAAATGGTTAACTGTTGAGGATGAGGCATTGCGAAAGTTATTAGCAGCTGTTAATGACGCTTCTTACTTAGCGCAGCGCGACCCAACAACACCATTGTCAGCATATGTAAACATTTCACCACTAGCTGCATACATAAGAATTTACAATGCAATGGAAGCTGTACCAATTACACTTCTATCTTATGTATTCACAAATACAGAGAAAAAATATTTGCTGCTGGAAAAATTGTTAACTGCGGTTACACTCACAGTGCTAAAATCACGAGATTTAGCGCAGGGACAGGATATCTATATATACACTTCAGTAGCTTCACTAGCAACATTGCAGAAACAGACCATTCCAGACAGGAAGGCGTTAAGAAGCCGCTGGTTAAAGTGGTACACAATTATAGAGGATCCTCAAATACATTTTGTACATGACAAAACACTGACAACACTAGATGATTTACCATCTCCGTTTGAGGGATTAAGGTGGGAAACACAAACCCACCCAAATGATTTTTACACATGCATTTTCTACACAGATGGTTCAGCTGTAGACTCAAGCAGAGATGGAGTAAATAAATCTGCAGGTTCAGGAATTGCTAAATATGATGCAGATATGAATCTGCTGCACAGTTGGCAATTACCAATAGGGGATCACTCCGCGCAGTTTGCGGAAATTCACGCATTAGCATTTGCTATGAAAGAAGTACTTACAGTTAATGGACATGTACTTATTGTTACAGACTCCGCATACTTAGCACGTTCTGCACTGCAGGATCTCCCAATATGGAAGTCAAATGGATTTTTAAATGCCAAAAGAAAACCACTAACACATGTTGCTAAGTGGAAGGCCATTGCTGCCTATTTTGATCAAAAGCCTGATATTGAAATTGTACATGAGCCAGCGCATAGATCGCTTGGTTCTTCGGTTCATACTATGGGTAACCAGTTTGCAGATAGTCTCGCGCAAACTGTAAGTCAAAAATTTTCTGTTAACAAAGTGTTGACAAGGGCACAATCAAAGTCAGTCAGTCTCGATGCAGAGTTGTATGCTTGTCTGGATACTACCAGGCCTAATCCACCTGGTTATCCTAAAAAATACTCATATAAAATGGTCGACAATAATTGCATGGTTGTAATTGATACTAATGAATTCATTGTTCCCTCTGTAGCAAGCAGAATGCTGATAGCTACGCAAGCACATGACAGTGTGGGACACCCTCACCTAGGGAGAGAAAAAGTTTTGTTGACACTGAAACAGAAGTATTGGTGGCAAAATGAGGAAAACGGTTAAAACTGTTTTAAGGAACTGCAAACCTTGTCTGTTGGTCAATAGTCCTAATCATCAGACACAACCATTTATTATTAACGCAAAACCGAGTAAGCCGTTTGATTTAATATATTTAGATCATATTGGACCACTACCTCCATCACATTCCTACAAACATGTTTTGGTTTGTGTTGATGCATGTACAAGGTTTACGTGGTTATACCCCGTTCGTAGCACGACAGCTAGCTCTACGATTAATTGTCTCAACACCTTAGTAAGCGTTGCTAAGCCCAAGGCCTTTCATTCCGATGGTGGACCTGCTTTCACTGCAACAGAAACCAAGGAATGGGTCGCAATATTAGGTATTGACTGGGCCTACAGCTCGCCGAGCCACCCCCAATCTTTGGGAATGGTCGAACGTAAAAATTACGAGGTTAAACGACTTTTAACGAAAATGCTCTCTAATCGTCCTACACAGTGGTACCCACTTTTGGTTACGGTCCAAATTGGTCTAAATAATATTCCTAACACAACAACTGGTAAAACACCACATGAACTGTTATATGGTACACCTATGAATACACAGTTTCATAATGATTCCATTTCTGTCCCAGGGAGACTTGAGCAAATATTAATTGTACAAGAATTGAGGGATTCTTTTTCCCATACAGCCCACACACCAAGTAATCCTAAAGCTTGGACACCACAGATTGGACAATTGGTCCAGGAGAGGGTTGCGAAGGTAAAGCCGTTACGGCCTAAGTGGAAGAAACCATCCACGATACTGAAAAAGTTAAACGAGCGTACCTTTGTTATCCAAGATACTAACGGCAAAGAACGGACTGTGAGTATAGACAATCTTAAACCCACAGCTCACTGCAGTGAACAAACTGTAAAAGATGGAGGAGACAATATATGTGGCACAGAATTCAGTGGAGCTGGAAGCAATCAATGCACAGACTGCACGCCCACTGGATGTGGGAACTAATCAAGAAGGTGAGGAAGTATATCTATGGGTTCATCCAAATAGTACAGCTACACTGGCGACACACTTTATTCGAGCTGGGCTAGTCCCACGAATTCGGGTATACCCGGGTGTATTGAGGTTTGTGACTGTTTTCTGCCCGAGTGCATTGAGGTATTTTCCAAGCAGGGATTGAAGCATTTTATTCCCGCTGGCTGCAATACTGCACAGTATATATATATATACTGCATTACAATTCATGAATTTATGCCATCTGGTAGACACGCGAAGCATTGCAGCCTATTAAATCATAATCATTATCATTTAACAGATCAGCCGCCCGTCAGCCAGGCATGAACCCAGGCTGGGAAGGCAAACACAACGGGGCTTGTCAGAGGTGAGGAGCGGCGCATTCCAGGTATCTGCCAGGTACATACTGGGTATTTGCTCGAATAAAGTGTGTCGGTGCAGTAGTACATATGTAGAACCTAGTTTACTTAATCCAAGAAGAAATTATCCTTTACCTGATTTACCTGATCAACGAACTACGTTCCAGAAGGCCTACCAAAGAGTGGCTAAGGTAATCACAAAGAAAAGACTGTTTCAAACTATTTTGTGTCTCTCAATCTGTCTCGCTTGTCTGGCAACATTCGCCAGTGTTATTTTCAGGTTACAATGGCATTTTGTGACTCAACAAGAAGGAGAGATCGTCAACTGGCATCGTACAGCTACACACGATATTACCACACCAGACTCCAGAATTGTAAAACGAGGACTTCACTATGATTTGAAACCGGTGGAGGTACAGTCGGTAGGTATACCTCAAGGTGTGTATTGGAAGCCATTTCCTAAACCTATCATCCAGAAACAAAAGACTTTGGGAATTTCACAGGTTGTACTGTTTGATTCAACTGTGATAGCGAAAGAGGCTGGTATCACTACGCCAGAAGGAAGGAAATTGGTAACACAACATCTGAATGCCCAGATGCAACAGCTGCAATCTACGAGCCTGCAATATGATCTACCCCTGCATGACCACTGGAAACAGCAGAGCTACCGTGAACAACGTTGTTGTGCTGAATTTGGACATTGCTACTTCATTGACTTTCAAGGAACACGTAAATGGCCGACGAAGGAGCTGAAAGCTGATCATTGCCCCCGGCCTGGTTTAACCATGGACAATGTAAGGTATAAACAATACCCTATTTTCTATCTGAATACAGGTCAGAATACTCAGAACGGATTTGTTCCCAACGGACAAATTGATCCTAGAGTGGCATTCTGGGAAGATGCTGAAGAAGAAGAGTATAGAATACCTGGAGGGGTAAGAGCCTATAATTCTGCTGTTTTCTGCTCTGACAGTATGTACTCAGAATGGTGGAATCAAACCACAACCGCTGATGAACTATTACTCAAACTTCAAGAAGTGATGGAAGATGCTAAAACTGGACAGCTACAGACAGCAGCACTTCCGAAAGAATGGAATATTAAAGGTGATGGTATGTTGTTTCGTGAACCAACTGTATGCGACACTTGCACTCAACCACGCTTTGCAACATTTGCCAATACTACATACTACAGCCATTCATGTAAAGGTTTCAACAATTCGTGTGGTATAACTTTGGCAGACTTAATCGAAAAAGGAATTTGTGATAGTAACAATATGATATCCAATTACAGATGCACTTCCTGTTCTTTTTATTACAATCTCACGGAAGGCTATTTTAAATGGCAACCAAAAATGATTGATCAAGGATTTTTACATTTTTCTGGATTACCAGGTTTTTGGTGTGTGGAGCAAATAGCGATTATGAAACCTAATTACAAAGTGTACTCCCTGTTCCAGAAATGTCTCAATGATAGTTTACATATTAATGTAGACACCGTAATCAGGGCAATGAGCAATTTAATGAATGTACAAATAGCTCCAGATGATAAACCCTGTGAATATGACACATGCTCCACACAGAATATTGTTAACATGCCCTACTCAGAGGCAATGTGGGATACGAATGCTACAATTGATAACATAGTATATTATCAAGATGATACAACATCCATGAATGAATGTAAGGTTTCAAGTACATCCTCTACTAGAAAATTACTTACTAATGCTGATGTTCTTATCACTACAGGACACCTGCTGAGTGATTCTGTTTCTGTTATAAGCCAAATCTCTGACTCAAATGATGAAGAATTGAGAAGATGTATTTTGGTATTAAGGGATCATCTGATAACAATTGCTTCATACACAATTTCAGACATTAGTGTTATCTGAAGAAATCAAAGCTTTGGTTATTCTTAATCACATTACATCTATCAGATTAACATTGCAAAATCATAAGATTGGCACATCACTTTTAAATCTCACATGGGTCACACAGACTCTAAATTTGAGTCCGAAAGAATCTGAGATCTTAGCACATGTTTCACAGACCACAATTTATGACATACGAGAAAGCAACCACAGACGTGTTCCTAATCCTGATGAATCTTTATGGGAAGTTTTTCTATACTATGAATTATTTATCCCAGGTGATGTTTATACCAAAAATTGGGAACTGCTTAATTTTGGACACTTGACACAAACAGGGCCTTATTTTGCAAGGGTGCAGATTACTCAACCGTACCAGTATATGTCTGTGAAATGTGATCAGGAATTTTTCATAAGCATGACACAATGTGTTGATAAAGGTTATTTAGTATGTGACGACATCATACAGCACATGCCTTGTAATGATCAACTGCAAGGTAGCAGTTGCCCAATAACTGCAACACCCATACAGGCTCCTTTTACGTTGATTCACAGTTTAAATAACGGGAGTTATATAGTATTGACTACAGAAGAGGAGTGTAGTATACCTCCATTTCAGGCATCAATAGTCACAGTTGATAGGAGTGTACAGTGTTTTGATACTACTTTCATTCCACCTATGTTACATAAGACAGTTACATCTGCAGTACATGTCCAGGTACCTGCTATCACACTGCCACTGCCACACATAACAGCCTATTTGGCACATTTAAAGAATATGAAGATAACAATAGGATTCACACATGATATGGTGCATACACTTCTACAGAGAGTTCACAGTGAGTTAGTTCGTGTAGATATACACCCAGGTGATTTTCCACAATGGTTAACTACATTAGGTCATTCACTGGAAGCTTTTTGGCCAAAGACGGGTAATTTCTTATCAAATATGGGTACTAGCCTACAAACTGCTGGAAAAGGTATTTTTAGCGGGCTAGGATATATGTTTGGAATCCTAGGATATTTGAAACCACTGTTTTTTCTTATTTCAGGGATAATAATCCTTGTTGTTTTATTTCGTGCTTTCTCTTTTCTTCCAACGGTGAAGAGGCACTCAGCCTAATTGCTGTTAAGTTTAACATTTTTTTCTTCTAGTGTAAAACTGATATATTTTTTAGCTAGATACTAATATTTTTTTTTAAGCACACAGGTAATACATAACCATGTTTTGTTGCAAAGACACTGACAACAGAAAGGACACTTCACAAATGTTGCGCCTTCCAAGATCGTATCAAACCTCGATGAGAGTTTATTTGGATGAACTTGTTTTACCAAATCGGAAACCACACACAGTGCATGCAGTCCATGATTTGATGAAAGACTTTATGTATCAAGACTCTCTTGCTTCCTCTGGACCGTTTTCAGTGTTAACTCCTAATGGGACATTGCTTCCGCGTAGTTTACTAATGTTATGTAATTTTTGGCAAGTAAAATCTCTACTAACTTTTGGTGATCAACCACATTTCAAGTGCAAAGACATTCATCGTCAAATATTTCAAATGTTTTTTTATACGATTGAAGAAGGTCATATCAGCATAGTTAGCCATGGGTCATATAATTGTACCACTTTGTTTGCGTGTTCTGGAGATAGACATGAAAATTGTTTTGGGGCACGATGGGAAGCTACTATGTTAAGTTTGTATGAACAACAAAATCAATCTGTTTTGCAATTAGGTGATTTTTATAGATTGACACCTTCTCACACAGGGATCAATTGTGCACATGTTCGCAGTTGTAGGTGTTTTGGCGTTCCAACACTCAAAGCTCTTGATCCAGTTTCGCCACTGACAGAACTCGATAACCATGACATAGCGACATACCCATAATGAATATTTTCTGCTGTGTTTTGTTATTCTCCTGCACTTGCAAAAATATGATAATTATGCGTAGGAGAGGGTGTTATGGATTACAGGTAGCACAGGGTCATACATAGCATACATATGTCTTAAGTACAGCTTTGAGCGGGTAGCACAGGTTCATACATAGCATACATATGTCTTAAGTACAGCTTTGAGCGGGTAGCACAGGTTCATACATAGCATACATATGTCTTAAGTACAGCTTTGGGCATACTGTTGTATATTCACTAGTTTGTTGCTTTGGAATAAGTACATAACATATCTGAAGTTTGCAAAAAGGATTTTGCTGGTGAGATAAGAAATCTTAGCAGAGCAGGTGTTCACGCCTTCTCGATGCATGAGCTTACGATAAATGGCACGGATATGAGACCACAAACATCTTGTGGTTATTTTGCTACGCAGATAGAAATTAGTTAGGAAACTTTGCTAGTTTTGGGTTATTTCCCTTGTTTTTCACGAAGACAATCATGAAGTATGACAAGGGCAATAAAGGTTTGTGTGAGGCTAAACCAAACTTCAGAACCGGGTGGCAGGCCACAGCAGACGAGACCTACCGAGACTGGCATGACATATCGTAATACTTAAAGTTGTGGTAGAAATCCCTGGATTCCAGCGGTGCACAGCTTGGTAAATTTAGGAGACCATCAAGGTGTAGGTTAAAAATTGAAATTTATTAATGTGACATGGTATGGGGGATACACTCTTATGCGTTTCGGACCAACAAAGTCCTTAATCATAGAGCTGACTCGCGCCGTTTGTATCCCCAGTCTTAAAGACTTAAGACTGGGGATACAAACGGCGCGAGTCAGCTCTATGATTAAGGACTTTGTTGGTCCGAAACACGTAAGAGTGTATCCCCCATACCATGTCACATTAATAAATTTCAATTTTTAACCTACACCTTGCTGGTCTCCTAAATTTACCAAGCTGTGCACCGCTGGAATCCAGGGATTTCTACCACAACTTTGACTATGGAGCGTTAATGCACGCAACCAAGGAAGCAGACCTCAGTGAGTATTGTGTTTTTTCTCCCCAAGTGGAGACTTGATGACCGGCAACAGTGCCGCAGCCGCAGTGTCCTGCATGGCACTATCCCACACACCCATGGTATGTCATACCTTTATTGCTTTATTTTGACACATGGATCATCTCACTTTGTTAGTGTCTGTGGTTTTGCTGCTCCAACCTAGCACTGGGTCCAATATCTCACTGTATGGTTAAACTGGCTTCACATATATATGGACTGTAAATATTCATAAGACTGGAGTTCAGAATTGGATTGAGCACTGTTATTGGGACGCATGCCCCAAACCACCGATTGTATCGTAATACTTAGTTGGTTTGTGAGTATGACAGCATACCTAGTAAATAATCTCTGCATAGAAAGATTAATAGAAGTATTGGATTATTAACAATTTTGCTTATTGTTTTCTTATTATCTTATTATCATGTTGTATCTCAATAAACATGAGTCTTATCTTATACAACTCTGAGTGACCTCTCTTAATAATATCCTCATGATACCCTGCACACAAAGGGTGTGAGGCCGTTTTCTCTGCAGGATAAGAAATTGTGATACAGTACTTCTGCTTAGAGCAGGACATAACGTGTCACAAGACGTTGCCTGAGGGAAGGAGGTATGGCATAACTGACCCCATGATAATCTCTCCCAATCCTGGTCCCTGCCTTATTTCTACTTGCTCTCGTCCTCGCCTCCCACATGCAACTTCTACTCCTTCTGGTGTTAACCCCTCCAACCTCATACCCATCCCCTGCCACCCTCCCTCCTCTCTCCCACTCTCCTGTGCCCTTTGGAATGCTCGCTCCCTTTCTAACAAGTTCCTCACTGTGCATGACTTCTTTCTCTCTCACTAATTGCTTCTCTTTGCTTCAACTGAGACCTGGCTCACTCAGTCTGACTCTGCTCTGGAAGCTGCCTTCTCCTACGGTGGCCTTTCCTTCTCCCACACTCTGCGCCCTGATGGCAGGGGTGGAGGCGTGGGGCTCCTGCTCTCAACTCTCTGCCGTTACCGAACCCTTCCTATTCCCCCCTCTCTTGCTTTTCCCTCCTTTGAGGTTCACACTGTCCAGATCTTCTCTCCTCTCCCTGTCCACGTGGCGGTCATCTATCGCCCACCTACCTCTACTCATCCCCCTTCTGCCTTTCTCTCTCACTTTGAATCCTGGCTCTCTTTCTTTCTCTCCTCAGACTCCCCTGTTCTTCTCCTTGGGGACTTCAATTGCCACATTGATGACCCTTCTCTCCCTTGGGCTTCCCGTTTTTTCTCTCTAACATCTTCTTTTGGCCTTCCACAATGGACTACAACCAGCACCCACGAGGATGGTCACTACTTAGAACTGGTTTTCACAAAAACTTCTCTCTCTCCGATTTCTCCATTTCCCCTTTTCCTCTCTCTGATCATCACCTCAGCTCATTCTTTCTATCTCGCTTCTCCCCTTCTCCACCTCCATCTACCCCCCCGGTTTTGCAGAAACCTGCGCTCTATTCACTTACCTGACTTTGAGTCCACTTTACGCTCCTCCCTCTCCTCTCTCAGCTCTGCTACAGACCCTGACAACCTGGTCAGGAACTACAACTCTGCCTTGTCCTCCTCTCTTGATCTACATGCCCCGCTTTCTCTCTGCTACACTCGCCCTTCTAACCCTAGACCCTGGTTAAATTCCCACACGCGCATGCTGCGTTCCTCCACTCGTTCCTCTGAAGGCCTCTGGAGGAAATCTCATACTCTCGGCGACTTCCTTCACTACAAATTTATGCTATCCTGTTTCAACTCTGCCCTCTCGCAAGCTAAACAAGCCTACTTTTCTTCACTAATCAACATGCACAAGTCTAACCCACGCTGACTGTTCTCTGTCTTTGATACTCTACTCAAACCACCCTTAGCTGCCTCTCCTTCCTCCATCTCCGCTCAGGACTTTGCTGACTATTTTAAGGAAAAGGTGGAATCCATACCTCAGAACATCCCCTCTGTTTCTTCCTCCCATCCTACACCTCTTCCTAACTCTCCTCCTGCCTTCCTTGACTCTTTTTCCACTGTCTCAGAGGAGGATCTGTCGCTGTTGATCGCCTCTTCTCCCTCTACCACTTGCCCTCTTGACCCCATTCCCTCCCATCTCCTAAAACCTCTTGCTCCTACTATAATCCCTACGCTCACACACATTTTTAACTCCTCCCTCTGCTCTGGAACCTTTCCATCCTCCTTCAAACATGCAACAGTCATACCATTACTCAAAAACAGCAAGCTTGACCCTACCTGTCTTTCTAGCTATCGACCTGTCTCCCTCCTACCTTTTGCCTCTAAACTACTTGAACGTCTTGTATTCTCTCACTTGCTCCATTTTCTCAACACCTATTCTCTCCTAGACCCTCTACAATCTGGCTTCCGCACTGCTCACTCCATGGAAATAGACCTCATTAAAATAACTGACGACCTCCATGCTGCCAAAGACAGAGGTCATTACACTCTGCTCATATTACTCGACCTCTCTGCAGCATTTGACACCATGGACCACCCTTTTCTCCTTCACATTCTCCATACTCTTGGTATTCGAAACAAAGCTCTATCCTGGATCTCATCCTACCTCTCCCATCGTACTTTCAGTGTCTCTTCTGCCAATACCTCCTCCTCCTCTATTAATCTCTGTGGGGGTACCCCAGGGCTCTGTCCTGGGACCTCTCCTTTTTTCTCTGTATATACTCTCTCTAGGTGACCTAATAAAAAAATTTGGGTTTAATTATCACCTCTATGCTGACGACACACAAATATATTTTTCAACACCCGACCTTACACCTGCTGTACAAACCAAAGTTTCTGAATGTCTCTCTGCTATATCATCCTGGATGGCCCTCTGCCGCCTTAAACTCAACATGGCTAAAACAGAGCTCCTCATACTTCCTCCCAAACCTGGCCCTACTACCTACTTCCACATTACTGTTGGAACTACCATCATTCACCCAGTAGCCCAAGCACGCTGCCTAGGGGTCACACTCGACTCCTCTCTCACATTCGCCCCTCACATTCAAAACATTTCTAAAACCTGTCGCGTTTTCCCCCGCAATATAACTAAGATACGCCCTTTCCTCTGTTGCTCGACTGCTAAAACTCTGACTCAGGCCCTCATTCTCTCCCGTCTTGATTACTGTAACCTCCTGCTGTCCGGCCTTCCTGCCTCTCACCTGTCTCCCCTACAATCTATCCTAAACGCTGCTGCCAGAATCACTCTACCCTTTCCGAGATCTGTCTAAGCATCTCCCCTCATGAAATCCCTCTCCTGGCTTCCGAACAAATCCCGCATCTCACACTCCATTCTTCTCCTCACTTTTAAAGCTTTACACTCTTCTGCCCCTCCTTACATCTCAGCTCTAATTTCTCGTTATGCACCATCCCGACTCTTGCGTTCTTCTCAAGGATGTCTTCTTCCTACCCCTTTGTATCTAAAGCCCTCTCCCGCCTTAAACCTTTTTCACTGACTGCCCCACACCTCTGGAATGCTCTTCCCCTCAGAACCCGACTAGCACCCTCTCTATCCACCTTTAAGACCCACCTTAAGACACACTTGCTTAAAGAAGCATATGAATAGCACTGTGGATATTCTGAACACATGATACATAAAGCTTGGCCCCCTGCAGACGCACTTACCAGAACTCCCTCCTACTGTCTCTGTACGTTCTCCCTACCTACCAATTAGACTGTAAGCTCCTCGGGGCAGGAGCTTAATGTTACTTTTATGTCTAAAGCACTTATTCCCATGATCTGTTATTTATATTATCTGTTATTTATTTGATTAGCACGTGTATTACTACTGTGAAGCGCTATGCATTCAATGATTACTTTGTGGGGTGTGCCACTAACTTATTAGCGAAACGCAGCCCAAACCACAAACCTGAATCTCATCCTGGGAGTGCCCATATAGCCCCACCCCCTCCCAACACTGCCCACAATTTTCAATTTGGCCCAGTATCTGAAGAGGAGATTACACAAGCGCTCCTCAAACTAAAACTAAGCAGCCAATACGGACCTGACTTACTACAATCTAGGTTCCTATGACTTGGTGCCCCAGCCATTGCCAAACCAATTGCTTGCATAGTCAACTCTATCCTGTCTGCAGGCCATATCCCTAAGACCTGGAAAACTGCCAGAGTTGTCCCAATCTTCAAAAGTGGGGACAAAAACACTGTCTCAAACTACAGACCAATCTCACTTCTCCCAATTCTATCCAAAGTCATGGAAAAATGTGTCCACTCTCAATTAAGCGATTACTATACCAAGACAAATTTCCCTAGCCAATTCCAATCTGGCTTTCGTCCCAAACACTCCACCGTAACTACCCTGCTAAAAGTTTGCAATGAAATCCATTGTGGAATGGAACAGGGACAACTCACTGGTGCAGTATTCCTAGATTTTGCAAAGGCTTTTGATACAGTTGATCATGCTATCCTGCTTAACAAACTCCAGAGCTCTGAAATAGGGAAGCATGCTTTAAACTGGTTTCAGTCCTACCTATCAGGAAGATCCCAACATGTGTCCATCTCAGTCTCTAACTCCAACCCCCTGGATATCACCTGTGGTGTCCCGCAAGGCTCTGTTCTGGGGTCCCTACTCTTCTCAGTGTTCATTAATGATCTTCCCACAGCTTGTAAGGAAGCCTCAATACACATGTATGCAGATGACACAATCCTATATGCACACAGCCATAGCCTCTCTGACCTTCAACACATACTTCAGTCTGACTTTTTGAGACTCGAAAACTGGATTTCCCAAAACAAACTGTTTTTAAACACTGACAAGACTGTAACAATGGTATTTGGGACCAAGACTAAATTTTTAAAGCTTCCAGCGACTGAGCTAAAGATTAGAACCAACGCTAACACCACCCTAACCCCTGTCGCTAGTTTTAAATACCTGGGCTTATGGTTTGACTCCCACTTAACATTCGGGATGCACATTGATACCCTGACAACCAAGACCTATGCCAAACTAGGGGTACTTTACAGGAACAAATCCTCCCTAAGTCTCCTGGTCAGAAAGCGTATCGCACAGCAGATGCTAATGCCAATTATTGACTATGAAGACATAGTATATGGCACGGCACCTCAAACCCACCTTAGCAAACTTGACACCCTCTACAATTCAATTTGTCGTTTTGTTCTCCAATGCAACTACAACACACATCACTGCGAAATGCTCAAAGAACTAGATTGGTCATCACTAGAGTCTAGGCGCAAAGTTTACCTTTCCTGTCTTGCCTTTAAATTCTTTATGGGCAAGCTACCCAGCTATCTGAACAAGCTCCTCACCCCTACCACATGCAGCACTTATCACCTGAGATCAGACTCCATAAGACTGTTCATGGTCCCAAGGCTCAACAAAGTATCCGGCCGTTCCTCCTCTTACCGTGCACCCCAAAACTGGAACAACCTACCAGAGACTCTCACATCCCCCACCAGTTTAAGTTCTTTCAAATCTAAGGCTGTCTCACATTTTAATCTGGTCTGTAACTGTTTCATTCGCCCATAATATATATTTTCTTTAACTGTGCCTGCAATGTCTTGTATATAATGTATACCCTGTTCATTTATGTAACTGTATTTGTAACCATGTATTATTTGTCTTAACTCTGTGCCCAGGACATACTTGAAAACGAGAGGTAACTCTCAAGGTATTACTTCCTGGTAAAATATTTTATAAATAAATAAAAAGTTCTTGCTGACCTGGGATGAACTTCCTACTACAGGTATTCCAATGCTTCTGCTTGGTCTGAGCGGCCCTAAGGTTGTCCTGTGCCAACCCCATTAGCATCTCTAACCGGACCCTTAGATCTACTACCTACTGCCGACATAAGCCTTTAATATACATCTTCTCTAACTGTGCATGCAATGTATTGTATATAATGTATACCCTGTTCATTTATGTAACTGTATTTGTAACCATGTATTATTTTTCATATTAGCTATGTCCCGGACATCCTTGAAAACGAGAGGTAACTCTCAATGTATTACTTCCTGGTAAAACATTTTATAAATAAATAAATAAATGTACATTAACGGCGCTATATAAATAAAGACATACAATACAATACAATGCGGGAGTTTGCAAGAGTCTAGATATTTCGAAATGGCCTCAGAGTTTGAGGAGTGAGGGAGTCCTGATGAGCTTAGATCGTATAAATCCACATAGAAATTAGAGAACCCGCGGGCTATCTGCTGGTCATCATAAGTGAGCTGTCCATTTTTACATCTAATAATGGGTATTTGCACTTTGGTCTTCATCCCTCTTAACTTATTAGCTAGAATTCTATCAGATTTATTGCCTCTCTCATAATATAGTTAGTTAGTCCATTTTAATGCTTGTTCTACATCCTCTGGTTGGATCTTTTTTTAACTCTAGTCTGGCTCCCAATAGAGCTTTATATATTGTCTTAGATGGAATAGATTTGTGTTTTTGCTCCAGTTGTATAATTTTGTCTGACAGCTCTTTGTACGCTTTTTATTTGACCTATTTTCTGTGTGAGGCTACCGATATGAAGACCCCCCTAATCGTGGACTTATGAGCTGCCCAGAGTGTTGAGGGATTTTCCACAGTTCCATTATTTATATATAAGTAGTCATCTATTGAATTCTTAATTTTGCCCAAAATTTCCGGGTGGTGTAGCAGTGACTCATTTAACCTCCAGTGGAAGGAATTGCTTCTGGTGAATGAGTGCAATAGGGTCAGTTCAATCGTAGCGTGATCTGACCATGTGATTGGGCCGATTTTGGGCTGGGTCGATGCATTAAGATTATTTTTGATAACCAGGAGATCGTCCAGTCTGGAGTACAGATACAATGGCCGTTAGTCGAACAAATCACGGAGCCGTTTTTATGTGCACTGCTGTACTCCATTCGGTAATCACGCCGCATTCACGCCGCCAGGCACCCCTGTGTTTACCGTGGTGGATCTGTTTAATTTAATGTTTTCGGATTTCTTTGGGTGCAATTCTTCGCGTATCCGCATGGTGGCAGAAAGGAATGAATTGTAATGTGTACACATACAGTACTGTGCTACGGTGTCAATTTTCAGGTGTTTAAAAAACAGATAAAAACCAAGTCTACAACAGTGGTCCATTGTGAATTGACCTTGGTCTTTGAAGACGCTGAAGATGTTATCAAATTTAGGAGTTTCATAATAAAAACGTGTAAAACACAATACTCTGCTTTTTTCTACATTCCTACAGTATCTTTGCACAATTGCTGACTGGACTGGACACCATGTGTACACCGTACACGTATAAAAAAACCTGACTGTACTTATGCATTTTTAATATGTTCTGTAATTAATGCTGCAGCAGATAACATGGCAACTGTAGCAGAAATATTGGAATATTTCATTTCGAACTATGATTTTTACAAATTTTCACCTGACATTCGTGGGTGGAAGCGTTCAATAAGACAAACCTTAAGTAACGATCAGTGTTTGTTTTTTTCGCATCGACCTTGCACCCAGAGATTGAAGAGGGTATTGGGGTGGGGTCCCAGATTTTTACAGTATGTTTGATCATGGCAACTGCAAAAGGAGAAAGGTCGGGTTTAATCCATATAAAACATGTCAATCCCAATCCAGCAATGTGCCAGCGCTGGCAACAGCGCCAACACCGGCTTACAATAACGGTCCGACCGTCAGTGAAAACCTGGTGAACGGCAATCCTTGCTATCTGTCCCTGCAAAATTTACAGCCTGAGTCCGATTTCACATAAAGGTACCAGCAAGCTTGCCTGTACCAAAAAGATTTCCAGCATCATCAGCTGTCATCTACAGGTGTAGCAGGCCAGCTGTCACTTGTTAACTATAATGCAGACTACGGGAGTGACAGTGCCTCATCTCCGCCCGTTTGGCAAAGTTTATAATGAAGGTAAATATAATGTACTACAATATACTATACAGTACAGTATTAAGTTTAAAGCTGCAGTTCAAGCTGCCGTGTTTAAAAATAAAGTATTAAAAAACAATATGTGCATCAATACAATATGCACACAGACAAGTGATTAGCTACAGTAAGCTGCAGATCGGTCCGTTCTCCTGTAATCAATTGCTTTGCTCAGGGTTATTTAATTTAATTCATGCACAATTATTGAAAATGTAGTCCTGCAATATGATTGAGCAGTTATAGTACTACAGTAGATACAGTACAATTGGTGGACAGCTAGGGAAAGGGCGGAGCTCAAGAGTCAGAGCCTATCAGAAGTTTGTTCTCATCGTATAGACACAATGTAGGATATTGCTTGAACTGCTGCTTTAATTCCCAATGACGCGACTTGACACATGCGCAATACCGGAAATCATAGCATTTTTTTCCCCCAGAAAAGAAACTTTGACATTGTAGAGGGAGAAAGGGGGTGGCCCAGGATTAAAGGGGTTACACCCCATTTGGCCATCCCCTGACCTCACCAGGGAGACAAAGGGTTAACTGGGCTAAGACCCAGAACTGTGGTTTAACCCGTTATAACATGTAAATGTGTATTCCCGTTTCCCTTCTTTTATTGTAACATCTGGTTAATCCGTGTCTGCAGCACACACACACTGGGATCCATCCGGGAGCACAAGGGTTAATAGTGGTATAGTGATTATAGCCCTTTGTGTAAATTTCCCGCCTTTTCAGGCACCATTTTGCACGCTCCCATAAACCGCCATTGGGACTCCATGTCTTTCAATGGCGAATCTTGCTGTTGAGTCCTGTTCCTGAGTGGAGCAGCAGATGGCGTCCGAGAGGGAGAGCGGCGGTTTCCCATTGAAAGTCAATGGGCTCATTGACTTCAATGGAGAAATCCTCGAGAGCTTTCCAGGAACGAGTTGGCTGCCGTCCAAACCGCTTAACTGCAAAGCGGATACATTTTTAATAGGAGAGCTTTGATCACTTACAAGTCAAGTTCAACGACAAGTGGCGTGGGAATAAACCGTTCTAGGGCCCCTAGGAATAAAATTCTTTCTGTCCCTAGTTCCTAGACCTCCACCCACTCGACCACCATTGGGTCCCCGTATCCTGGACCCCCGATAAGGGTCGAACCAAAAAGAGCGGGCCGCGCCATAGGTTCCAATGGCGGCGGCAGAAACAGCTCAGGAAAACGGCTAAGTGTCAAAAGCTGAATTTTGGTATTCCATAGCTCCGTTTCCGGAGGGCCCAGAGGATCGGGGTTTGGGGTATCTGTAGCCACTGCTCCGGCATCACTGCAGAACCATCCTTGACCCTCTTGGACCAACCCGACGGAGTATGGACCCATAGACTCCAATGGTGGCCAAACCCCATTGACCGGCTACGGCGGAAAACTCCCATTGACTTCAACGGCGGCATCGCCCCGTTGAAAGTCTATGGCGGGGATTCCCATAGCCGCCAACGGCGGTGGTTTGCCATTGAAAGTCTATGGCGGGGAAGCCCGTTGTTTTCAATGGGGATTTAGGGAAAAACCGTGATTTAATTTACAGCGGAGATTTGTGTATTAAAATGTAAAACGGTTTTAAGTGTATTTGTGTATCTCCGGTTTCCCAGGTCGTAGCAGGTCGCAAATTGGACCATAGGGTGTCCCAGTTCCGGCATTGAGAACTGGGAAGTTTGGACCTGCTGGACCCAAAGGAACCGGATATTTTTATATGTTCATGTTTTATCCAACATATTGTATTCCGAGATATGGGTAAAACTCAGAGGAAATTCCTTTGCATACCAGGGTAGCATATGGCCAGAAAGGCAACCCAATGTCTAGGACCTGAGTATGTTTCAAAGGATTTTGTCACCTCCACTGTTTGCATGAGGGTGGAGACTACTCAAACTAGAGCAGTCTTCAAGTGTTCCATTTCACACCTCACAACAAAGGATTTCCTGCCAGGTACTCCGTTTGGTAGACTGGCTGGCATTCCTGATATTGTGATGGGGTTATAGAAATGGGACCCCAGAGCTCTACTGCGCATATACCAACTAGCCGGGGGGCATGTGTCAAAAAGTGTTCCCACGTTAACCACTGGCTAGAGGTAATTGAAAACCAATCCACGGTACTCAATGTTAAGGATAGGGCACAAAAGGTTTATAAACTGATGTCCACCCTGTATCCTTTGTCTTCAATTTATCATCTGAATGCTACCTGATTGCGAGAGAATTGCTACCTATCCAAAGGAATAAATATACTTTATTATATCTAAGACTCGTTCAGTTCAGACCCAGTTATAAATATATATCATCTGTTATATATATTTATGTGTGACTATACAGCCTGCCATAATCTCACCGTGACAGACATCAAGCGGCAAAAGGAGATATTTCGATGGACCTCTAATATCGCTTTAAAACGTTGCTTGTGCATTGTGAATTTTTATTGATCCATATTCAATACTTTTTTATTGACGTTGCATTTGTTTGTATTTTGCTGTAATTACAGTATACTTGCATGTGTAATTAACTCTGCTAAGAAACCCCAAAAATAAAAATGTACATCTTTTATTCTATATGTATTTAATACTTTCAACTTTTGCTAGGCTTGCTCTTCTTTTCATACTGTTCTTATTTAATGCGCATACATGTATGTCTCATTGGAACCTTGTTGAAACGCAATATGCGTGTCATCACATTTAGGCGCATGCGTTTATGTCTTTGAAGTACAACTACAGGTACAGGTATAATCCTGCACACTTTAAGAGGTGGGTGGCATACTGAAATTTTTATTTGGGGGTGTTCAAATGATTCTCATGAATTTAAAGAAGGAACAATGTTATTTGTACAGGATAATCAATGAAAAATTAATAAAACAAAAATACAGTAGGTCGTCTTTTCTTCAAAATGTACAATCTTGTCTTTATCTTCTTCGCAATGGCTGCATTGCATGCTGTAGTTCTTTTGTCATTGAGAGAGGGGGATTTGGGCAAATTACTGACTGTTACTCCAGTATTCACACAGTACAATATGTTTGTACATTTCTCCCCCTCCCCTCCTCCTGTAGTGCTGCAGCTCTGAAAATAAAAATAAAAATTTCACCAGGATTAGTACATTAAAGGCAGGGAGTATTTCACAATACTGGACTATAACTACTGTCTAACAATATATAGTATAACTCCAGTATACTGTACAGTATATACTTTAACTCTATACTGTATACAGTATAACTAGAAGTTATGGATTGGAGCACTGTGTCTTACCTGCCCGTATTGGTGGGGGGGGGGAGGAAGGAGGGGGATTTCCTGCACGTTATCTTCACCCAGCTCCAGACATACACATGCGAAACAGAAATATAAATAAATGATTATACCAAGCATTAAACAATTTAAAACAAAAAAGGTTATTTTTTTTTTTAAAGATTAGAAAAATGTTTTTATAGTACAAAATTTACAGTACAATCAAACAGAAAAGTCGTTCAAAAATTGTCGGTCCTTCCAGGGAAGAGCCCTTGTATGCCTCAAAAGGCCATTGATGGTGTCTCACGGTTCTCATAACATGAGTATTAACATAACGCGGCACTTCTACCAAAATTGAGTTCCTTAAATTTGCCGGAGACCCTTCTTGACTTTATTTCCTTCAATAATTTATATTGTGAGTCTACTCGCTGTACTGAATCAAAACTGACTTGAAGATGAACTGGGCATATTCATGGGCTAGACCAGCACTTCCGATATTGTATTTCTCCCGGACACGCTAGGGCAGTTCTCTTAAAATGTCTGGGAGCATTACAATCCTGTGTGCTGGAGTGGGTGTGCTTCTGGCAGCGGGTGTGCTTCTGGCAGCGGGTGAGGGTAGGTGATCTGGGAGGACGCTTTCCTCCTGTCGTGGCATTATCAGGATTGTCATCTCCTCCACCAAAAGGGCATGCATGTATTCTGCAGGTGGAGGGGGACAGCCTGGAGGATCCCATTGTGTGCTTGGTGTTGGAAGCATGAAGGTCAAATCCAGGGTAGAATAAGGCGCCTACAGGCAACCCTCCTGCTCCTGCGTTTGACATACAGGGTCAGGGACTCCAAGCAATAGATCCCCGCGATCGTCCTCTCCATCTTATCCATACGCCTATCAATATTGAACATGGTCCCCAAAAGAAGATCAATCTTTTGCAGTGTTGCTTTGTCAGTGATTTTGATGCAACTTAAACCATTCAGCAGGCGGGTGAGAGAGCTGGATATGGTGCTAGGAGTGCTGTTGAAATCTGCGTGGGTGGGTGCTGGAACAGATGAGCTGGGGGTTCCCCGCAGAGCAGCATTGTGGATGGGTGCTGGAGCAGGTGAGCTGGGGGTTCCCAGCAGAGCATCAGTGGACAAAAGGGTCCTCAGTGGGTGCCGGGTCAATTTTGGGCATCCAAAGTGTTTAATTTGAGTATATGGCAGCCATTTTCTTCTTCACATACAGTAATAAGGCCCAAGGTTCTTAGCCTTTGGAGTATTCTGAACGTTTTCTTTATTCTCCTTTCGCTTTGGCTTGGAAACAGCTTCCACCTTTCGCTTTCTCGTGGTCGGCATGGCAGAAGAAAGCTAGTTCCTGCGTCTGTAGAATCTGGGATGATCCATGGAAGCAGATGAAAGAATGCACAAAGCAGTATCTGGACAAGAGCAAGTTCAGATAGCGTGTGGGAGGCTATGCAATTTGTGTTACCTTTTATACACTGTGTCCCTATTTGAATGTCAGGCATGGACACGAGCTGCAGGTGTTAAAAGTGGGCGTACTGTATACTAAATCTGTCGAGTGAGGCCGAGGCCCATTACATTACAGTATAAATACACATCACTTTTGTTGATTCAATGCACATTGAATATACATCGAATACACATCCCCCTGTGCTTGATTTTTTTTTCTCTAAAAGCAGCGATGCCGAAGAAAAGGATTTCAAATGATCTCAGCATGAGAATACAGGATATGTACATGAAAGGACACAGAATTTTACAGATCCAACACTGGTTAGCTACTTCGGCCCTCAGTTTAGCAAAAAGCACTGTAAGCTATCATGCCCATGGTGAGGCAAAAAGTGTAAAGCGGAGTCCCACAGTCACAACAGAGTAAGTATTTTTGTTTTTTTTACTGTACAGTATGTACTGTAATTACATTATTACTGGTAAAATGCATTAGTGTGTTTATTTTAGAGAAACATAATTGTCCTCCATTACTCTAATAACGTCTTGTATGCATGTTAACCTTTATTGTCAAACTGTTCAAATGATGTCTTTGAACTACAGTGTACTGTATTATCCTGCACACTCTGACTGGCAAAGTTACACCATTCCTCCTCACAAAGCATAGCGGAAGGACATTCAACAGCTTATCGACAGCTCCCCCAGAGCGATACAGGACATTTACACATTCTCATTATTTTTCATGCTGCATTGCATATGACAAACTAGTTCCTGTTATTCAGGTAATACAAGATTAACATAATTATTTTAGAGAAAATGTGGGGCCTACTGTAACAAACTGTTCTGTTTTCCTTTACACAGCAGGACGACAACGCTTCTTGTGGACCATTATCAGTGAAGATAATGATGAGCAGTGCGCAGCAAGGGTCAAGACTGCTCTAGAGAAAACTCACAATATAACACCATCTGAGACCAGCATCAGGCAGATGAGATGCAAATTGGGCTGGAAATATGGACGTGTAAAGTAAGTGTCTTACTGTAACAAAGTACTGTACTGTATATTGCATATAGTACTAACAAAACTACAGTATACAGTAGTAATACCCCCGTGAATGCTTTATGGTACAGTATACAGTAGTAATATAGTTCAGTATATTGCAATAGTACTGTATGAAGAGTGTTGTGCTGTAGTAAGTATTGGACAGTAGGTAAAAGTGTGGTTTTACTGTACCTGTAACATTGTTCCTTGTCATTACAGCGTATCCTATGATAAGGGATGCCAACAAGATCAAAAAAAGAGTGGACCAGGCACTGGCATAGATTGAAAGTGGCGAGACTTTTCAGGATGTCATCTTTACGGACGAGACAACTGTAGCTTTTGAGAGATTTGCCACTTTTGCATTCCACAAAAAAGGACGCCTATCTCTGAAGCCGCGTCCCAAGCCCCCACAGAGGAGTTAGCCATCAGTTAGATACTTAGGGGTTTGTTTTTGCTGAGCCACTACTCTAGTGTGTGCCGAGCACATGCATTTTAAGTGAACCTTCTTGGTTTTTGTCACTATAATTGTATTTATAAAGGTGATGTTCTTAATTAAAAATGAAAACACAATCTCAGTGCCAAAACGCAATGAAGTTTGACTTAGAAAACGTGTTTTAGCTATTTGCACATCTATATTTATAATAACGTAATTCCTTGTGTCAGTGTTTGAGTCAGCCAGTATGTGTGTGTGTGTGTGTGTGTGTGTGTGTGTGTGTGTGGGGGTGTCAGCAAGTGTGTGTGTGTGTGTGTGTGTGTGTGTGTGTGTGTGTGTGTGTGTGTGTGTGTGTGTGTGTGTGTGTCAGCCAGTATGTGTGTGTGTGTGGGTGTCAGTATGTGTGTGTGTGGGTGTGGGTGTCAGCCAGTATGTATGTATGTGTGTGTGGGTGTCAGCCAGTATGTGTGTGTGTGTGTGTGTGTGTGTGTGTGTGTGTGTGTGTGTGTGTGTGTGTGTGTGTGTGTCAGCCAGTATGTGTGTGTGTGTGGGTGTCAGGCAGTATGTGTGTGTGTGTGTGTGTGTCAGCCAGTATGTGTGTGTGTGTGTGTGTGTGTCAGCCAGTATGTGTGTGTGTGTGTGTGTGTGTGTGTGTGTGTGTCAGCCAGTATGTGTGTGTGTGGGTGTCAGTATGTGTGTGTGTGTGTGGGTGTCAGCCAGTATGTATGTGTGTGTGTGTGGGTGTCAGCCAGTATGTGTGTGTGTGTGTGTGTGTGTGTGTGTGTGTCAGCCAGTGTGTGTGTGTGTGTGTGTGTGTGTGTGTGTGTGTGTGTGTGTGTGTGTGTGTGTGTGTGTCAGCCAGTATGTGTGTGTGTGTGTGGGTGTCAGCCAGTATGTGTGTGTGTGTGGGTGTCAGCCAGTATGTGTGTGTGTGTGGGTGTCAGGCAGTGTGTGTGTGTGTGTGTCACCCAGTATGTGTTTGTGTGTGTGTGTGTCAGCCAGTGTGTGTGTGTGTGGGTGTCAGCCAGTATGTGTGTGTGTGTCAGCCAGTATGTGTTTGTGTGTGTCAGCCAGTATGTGTGTGTGTGTGGGTGTCAGGCAGTGTGTGTGTGTGTGTCAGCCAGTATGTGTTTGTGTGTGTGTGTGTGTCAGCCAGTGTGTGTGTGTGTGGGTGTCAGCCAGTATGTGTGTGTGTGTGTGTCAGCCAGTATGTGTGTGTGGGTGTCAGCCAGTATGTGTGTGTGTGTGTGTGTGTGTGTGTCTGTGGGGGGGTGTCAGCCAGTATGTGTGCATGTGTGTATGGGGGGGAAAGGGGCGTGCCAGCCAGTATGTGTGTGTGTGTTGTGGGAGGGGGGTGTCAGCCAGTATGTGTGTGTATGGGGGGGGGGGATGTCAGCCAGTATGTGTGTGTGTGGGGGGTGGTGTCAGCCAGTATGTATGTATGTATGTGTGTGTGGGTGTCAGCCAGTATGTGTGTGTGTGTGTGTGTGTGTGTGTGTGTGTGTGTGTGTGTGTGTGTGTGGGTGTCAGCCAGTATGTGTGTGTGTGTGGGTGTCAGGCAGTATGTGTGTGTGTGTGTGTGTGTGTCAGCCAGTATGTGTGTGTGTGGGTGTCAGTATGTGTGTGTGTGTGTGGGTGTCAGCCAGTATGTATGTGTGTGTGTGTGGGTGTCAGCCAGTATGTGTGTGTGTGTGTGGGTGTCAGCCAGTATGTGTGTGTGTGTGTGTGTGTGTGTGTGTGTCAGCCAGTATGTGTGTGTGTGTGTGTGGGGGTGTCAGCCAGTATGTGTGTGTGTGTGGGTGTCAGCCAGTATGTGTGTGTGTGTGTGGGTGTCAGGCAGTGTGTGTGTGTGTGTCAGCCAGTATGTGTTTGTGTGTGTGTGTGTGTGTGTGTGTGTCAGCCAGTGTGTGTGTCTGGGTGTCAGCCAGTATGTGTGTGTGTGTGTGTCAGCCAGTATGTGTGTGTGGGTGTCAGCCAGTATGTGTGTGTGTGTGTGTGTGTGTCTGTGGGGGGGTGTCAGCCAGTATGTGTGCATGTGTGTATGGGGGGGAAAGGGGCGTGCCAGCCAGTATGTGTGTGTGTGTTGTGGGAGGGGGGTGTCAGCCAGTATGTGTGTGTATGGGGGGGGGGGGATGTTAGCCAGTATGTGTGTGTGTGGGGGGTGGTGTCAGCCAGTATGTGTGTGTGTGTGTGTGGGGGGGTGTCAGCCAGTATGTGTGGGGCGTTGGGGGGTGTGTGTGTGTGTGTGTGTGTGTGTGTGCGTGCGTGTGTCAGCCAGTATGTGTGTGCGCGTGTCTGTGCGCGTGTCAGTACGCGTGTCAGTGCGCGTGTGTTTTCATGCCGTTTTCACTTCCTCCTCCCTCCGCTCAGTAGTGGAGACCCCCATGGCATGTCGGGGAGCTGCGGGGGCGAGCACGTCACCGAGGGCTCCCGGCAGCATCTGCGACAATGCGCCGCCATGGTCAATGTGTTCACACGCATGCGCGGCAGCTTGCACAGAAGTTCTTAAATGCAAAGCCAGCAGTACAACCAACTTCACACTGATGATACCCATTAAGGTTGAAAATGTCTGAATGGTTTCTCTGGCTTTGCATCTGATTCCCGTGCTGTGCTTAAAAGTTGTGTTAACAGCGAGCCTTAGCTTATATGGGCTCCATGTAACAATGGTTTTTCAGACAAAAAGGTAACACATTGTGTGCTCATTTGAATGTCATTTCCCAGAATCCCTTGTTGCAGTGGAAGTACTGTATGCTTGGGATAATGGTGAAAGGCAGGGTTGCAGATCTGCCTAAGACGTGAATGTGCTCACAAGTGATCTTTTTTGCTATAAGCAATACGGTGGAGGTTTCTTGTTGCCTTTTTCGCCCACCAGAACTTAAAACACACACACGTCATGCATGAAATCATGACATAAAAAATAATCCTGTGCTGTTTCTTACAGCCCGATAACCCCAATAATGTTTTATAAATTCTGTGCTGTTTCTTGCAGCCCCAATAGCCCATTACCTTTCTATTATACCCGTGCTGTTTCTTACAGTCCGATAACCCCATAAACTTTCTATAATCCATGTGCTGTTTTTTACAGCTCTTCTAACCCTTTAACTTTCTATGATCTGTGTTCTCTTTCTTACAGCCTGATAACGTCATTAACGTTGTATAAATCATGTGCTGTTTGTTACATCCCGATAACCCCATTAACTTGTTAAAAAAAAATTAAAAATTATATGCAAGTAATGGACAATCCATCAGAAATTTCTCTCCATAAATTATCATTGATATTTCTGTCATGGTATGAATTAAAGGTTCACGTTTGTAAACCTCAGAAATCACTTTTTCAATAGTTGACTTGTCCATATTCTCACAGCAAGCACAACTCAACTCTTCAAATTACTTTTTTTAAACAGTATCCAGGCAGAAAAGCTTACCTAAATTTTCATTGGCTATTAGCCGCTCACTGCAATAGCAAACAAGTTTGTCTCCTCTGCTTTTGTATCCTTGTAACTCACGTGCTAGCTTGCGCTCACTATGGCCATGCGATTTGGAATACACACGTTTGTTTGTAGTGCGAGCTATGTAGCTCGCTCCGTATCTTGAACTATGGACAAGGCCTAAGGCTAGGATTATAGTACGCGCGCTGGGGTGCGTGCGTCAAGATCAACTTCCTGATTCCCAATGAGTGCGCGTGCACACAACGGAGTCCACTGGCGCGACCGCATTTTAAAAAAAGACAAACTTTTTTGTCTTTTCAAGCAATGGTCGCTGAAAGCTGCAGCTCAGTCAATATCCTGCATGTGTGTTTTTTTTAATAAATCAGTTCTGTAGTAAGAAAAAATACTTTTAGCATTTTCTGTTTTAAAAAAAACAACTTTGAAAGACCAATTTTCTTGTATTCTATTTTAACAGCCATTTGCTAAGGCACTGCCCCTTCATGTCCTGTCACAAGCCCTGGCACACCCCTTTGTCAGCCCTGCCCTCCCTCTAGCACATGTCCGTGCAGGAGTGCTCATGAATATTCATGAGCTTCCACTGAGACAGAAGCAGAAGAAAAACATATGCCAGCTCTAATTATGTCACCAAATTTCGCCTATCAATACATGGCGAACGAATTGACCGGCAGCTATACAGTTCTTTAGGTAATTAGAGATTGCACACATGAAACTATTGAAGTAAAAAAAAAAATAAAAAAAAAAAAAGAAGACTGAACTGCAGCTTTAACGTCCGCGTCACGTGAGCACTTAAGCCAATGAGGGCGAACCAGCTTTTTGATGCGTATGCCACGCCTCCCCAATCACATGCAGCCAAGTTCACAGATCGCTGGGGCTACAGGAGTGCGCAAGCCTGTTTTTTTCCCAAATGCGCTACATTCCATCCATTGATGGTCAGAGACCCATAACTCTGCATTTCCAACCTTTATATTTATTTGAGAGACAGCCATATTGCTCCTCTATCTCTGCTGCATGTGGCTTGTTCTAGAACACCTAGCATATCTAAGGACTTCCAATGAGAGGTAATTAACCCTAATACATAACCTTTATTGTACATAAAAGTATGTGGAGGTACTCACCATCGACAGGAAAAGTAACCATTTCCCTCTTCATTGTGGTTAGATGTTCCTCAGTGTTCAGCTCTTCTTTCTCCAACTTAATCTCTAACCTCTCCAGTACAATCACTGGAAAATCTGCAAAGAAGAAAAGGAAAATACATCATGTAAAGCTGGGAGTGGAACCTCTTCTTGTGATATCACTACATAGAAATACTTTATACTGATTCCAGAGGGGAGAAGTAATTGATTGTACTTAATTATCAACCTTGAGTGATGAAGGTTATCACCGAGTGCTGAACACATGTTGGAGTTTTTGGTGCTCCCAATGTTGAAACCTCAATAATAAGTTTGAATTCACAGAGGGCCATCCATGATTAACATGTTAGAGAGCTCCTCCCAAGCCTGGCCATACTGCCTGACGAAATAATAATGCTGAACTGAAGCTACTGTTGATATATTACTGAAAAAGACTGGGGAGGGTCTCTGGAGAAGGATTGAAAGTGATGTTCAGTTTCAATTTTGTAAAGTCAGTTTTGTCTTTAGTATCCATTTTGTGTGAAAAAATGTGTGTGTGGTGTGTAGATGGGAGGTTTCGCTTCTAAGTAGATTTACGACTGTGTCAGTAGTTAACGCCCACATTCCTAGTGATTGTGTGCCAAGTATCTATTCAGAGTTGTTTTAAGCCAGTTCTAACCAGGTTTAATGAGCTAAAAGATGATTGGTTTAAGAATTAAGGAGTGGTTAGTATAATATGCCTAATAACACATTTTAGACAAAGAAATCGACAATGTATAAAAGAGCCTGCTTGGACACTCCCTGGCAGAGAGTCTTATAGACTTTTGAATGATTATGATTATACTTTGCAATAAACAGTTTATTATCAAATGAACCCCGTTTGTCAGTTTGGAACATTGACAGTTTGGCGACGAGGATGAGAATTCCAAAATCTTGGACACATGGACCAAAAGAGACGGATGGCTCTCACTGGAACACTCAACTCACAAGGTAACACATCTGTTAAGGGCTTTTGTTTAAGGAGTTGGGTGTTTCATGAGGACATGATGTCTCTGAAGTCTTGTCTGGGTGATGGAATTTCTATAATAAGTAGGTTATTGTAAGAATCAATTGATACAATCTGTGTGAGGTACACTATGTGAGGTATAATACTGTGTGAACTGTGTGGAGTACTGCAACTTAAAAATCTGCAGTTGTTACCATCTGTGTGTGGATTCTCTGTGTGAGAAAAGTCCTGTGTGGGCAAAAGTTCTATGTGAAAAATTTAAAATGGGTCATAAGAATTCTGTTGAGGAAAAGAGGAGGGTGCAAGAGAAGAAAAATTAACTCAAAATTCTATTAATTGCAAGGAAAACGAGACACTGAACCTAAAAATCATTACAGCTCTCATATCTGAAGCCCACAGCTGCAGCACTAGCCCCCACCGTTTTCACAGGAATTTATACAGATGAGGTTGCATGTCTGAGAAAGGGCACATAGCGATGTTGTAAGACTCCTACTTGGAAGTCTTTTTACTTTAGCTTGACGATCTCACAGCTGACCAATAGTTACATCACCATAGGTAGATTTATTTTGGGATTCACATACTGGCACTATCTTGTTGTGCCTGTGTCTGTATGTGTGGTGCTTAAGGCTTATTACACCTTTTATCTATATCTGTGCTATATAGGTGCAGTGCTGTTATGTGATGTCAGGATTTTCCACACTTTTACTTGACCATTAAGGGAGTTCCCTGTCCCTGATATATACCTCTATTAGATTTTATCTGAGGTTACATTATACCTATGGTAGTAAATATATGCACCTAACCTGATACTATCATTATATGGCATTTCTTGGTGCAATTTAGTCATTTGTCCTAGGTGGTTTAATAATACCACTGCTGTATTTGCCTTGTATCTCCTAGATCATTAGTTTTACGTGCTATTAAGTGGTTAACTATTTAGATCAGGTGACAGACAGTTCATCAAACTCATTTTAAATTTTGGTTACACCTACATTATCGGTAATATATGTTTTATGTAATGTCAATAAAGGTTATATTTTATATGTAAGTGGTGTGCATCTAAGTTAATTCCCTATCGAGTGCACTGTCTTGTGTGCTCTCCATTTTTCCTGATTCACTTCAGTTCACAGTTTTGCACCCACCTGTTAATTATCGATTTCTCATTAAATTAGTATGGCTCTTAGTTGATCACTCCCTATCCCCCTTTTGTTTTTTGCATGTCTGAGAGATAGGAATTTGCTAGGCAATTTGTTTTAAAGTAAGTAATTTATATTATGAAAGTTTTCAGATTAGTTACAAGAATAAGAATAGAAAAGTATATTCTTATTAAAAAATGTTTTGTAGGAATAAGAATCAAATGGTATTTAGTTTTTTTTCTCAGCAAGAATATAGGTAAACACTGCACTACTGTTTAGTGTGGATTTTTGGTATCATGCAAAGTTTTAAAAAGTAAAAGTACATCTTTAGAGTAATAAAGTTAGACAAAAGAAAATCTGATCCAAGAATGGTAGAAAAGAGTCTTAAGTAGACAGAGGTTGTGTAAAAGAGAGATAAGGTATTAGAAATAGTTATAAGCACAAGATACAATTGAGGCTTAGAATAGATCACAGGATATGGATCAAAGAAGGAAAAGAAAGTGTTATAAGTGTGTTAGAAAGTGAGGATATTTTGTCAGAAATGGCAAAACCTCTAAAAGAGATGCAGGCATTGGCTGGAAAAAGTTATAGAGTAAATAAGTAAGAATTACAATCTAAATTTCCCAATCTAAAGTTAAGATATGCAACCCAAATTTCACAGTCCATCAGTGCACTCATTGTTCTCAACAGAAAGATTTTTGCCTAAAAGATTCAGGGATAGTCAAATCTGATCGGTGAACACGCCTAGGTACAAGTTCAAAAGTTGGGAAAATTAGTTTTTTTTCCCTAAAAAGTTTAATTAGATTGTCAAGTATAAATATGATAAAAGGGTTGATTGTTTGTTTGAGTGATCCCTGTTTGTGATAATATTTTTCCCTCTTCCCCACAGCAATAAGTGGCTGATTCAGGTTTTTGATATAGAAGCAGTCTAGGTGCTTGCAATTTATTGTTATGCCCTTTATACTATAGGAGCTGTAAAAAACAAACCTGAAATATGCTAATTAATTGTATCTAAAAATTCTGTGTGTAAGTTTTTTGTGTGAAAGTTAAATCATGGGGATGCCGGCTTATTATATGTATATAAAATGGCTATCCAGGAACTTGCAGGAGCCTACAAAAATAAAAAGGTTATTAATTGCTCACGATGAAGTAAATTTTTTTAAAAAGGTGTACACCCATTACAATGTAAAGTGATTAACGCTGGACAAAGGAGAGTTTGAGAATCTGTGGAAAGAAGCAGGAGGAAAGAGAATGGGCATAAGCGGGAAAGATCATTTGATCTTTACTATTTTTATAATTAGCCCAGTTACTGGTAGAATTTAAAAAGTTCATTCGTCCTGGCCAGATGGATGCATTTTTTTTAATTTAAAACCAGAGACATAACATAAAACACAGACAAAGCTCAGTGCACATCCAGAAAAACTGATAAACGGTACAGTGCCTAAATATACATGTATAAATAACTAATAAATAAAATGGTCTTTTAGTTTAACATTTTGGCCAAATTATTGTACACCTTGAGCCAACTGCACGGCAGACCACGTTTTAAGGGTCCCCAACACCAATATAGATTCTTAATAACCTGTGCATTGCCAGGAAGAATGATTTATAATAAATCTGTCAATATTAGTTGCAAAAGTTCTAAGTCTGATTGAAGCTTTTATTAACCTGTACATTACCAGGAAAAGCACTCTGTAATAGATTTGTCACAATCACACTGTAAGCAGGCAAGTTCCCCTGAGAGTGGGAGATGCCATGGACTTAGAACTTTTGCAATTAATATTGACAGATTTATTATAAATCATTCTTCCTGGCAATGCACAGGTTATTAAGAATCTATATTAGTGTTAGGGACTTTTGAAATGTGGTCTGCCTTGCAGTTGGCTCAAGGGCTTACAACAATTTGGCCAAAATGTTAAACTAAAAGACCATTTTATTTATTAGTTATTTATACATGTATATTTAGGCACTGTACCGTATATAAGTTTTTCTGGATGTGCACTGAGCTTTGTCTGTGTTTATGTTATGTCTCTGGTTTTAAATATATATATATTGCCATGCTCAGTAGCACTCCTCTGTGAAACTTATATGCTTATATATATGTTGTGGGTATTTTGGGGGTTCAATATGAGCTTGTACAGTAGGTGTTCTGTGTGTGCATTTTTTTTAAACCAGGAGATATTCTTTTTCCCTCTGCTCAAGCCAAGATAGCCACACCTTCTCCAGCTTAAAGAATGTGCAGCTACATTCCAGAAGAATAAGGAAAGGGAATTTTTTATTAATTTAGTTTACAGGATCAAACTATTGTGTTTTTTATTATTAGGATAAGTGAGAAATATGTGTTTTTGTTATTTTTGTAAAGTTTGTTGGCTGTGTATTTGCCATGGAAATTTTAGCCTGCATCGGGCTGTGGAAGAAGCTCCATATTTTAAAACTCATAGCTGCTCAATACATTAGGTCAAATGTTTTTTTTTTCTGTTCTGAGCAGATTATTTAGACAGGTATTGTTAATGTATATTTTGGTAGGGGTCCTATGTTTATATGTTTAAGAATATATGCTCCATTTTTGTCAGCTCAGGTACAATGTGTATAGCTGTAGGGAAAAAGTATGGGAACTCTGTTTTAACACAGAGACCGGAAGTCATTTCTAATACAGTTGCTCCCTGCTGAGATCAAGCCCCAGATATCCTGTTTGACCGGAATCCTAAAATATTCAGACTGTCACGTCAGCAAAATAACTATAGCAACGACAGCTGGGCTGGGGGGTAACTGAAAGGAATATGGCATTGTTAAAGACAACTGGCTTTTGTTAAGTGTACATGGCAACCTGAATGAATTACATATATGTTACAACGCCCCGAAAGGGCTATAAGAACCGATGCATATGCCCATTAAAGCAGACAGTGAATGAGAACGATACTGTGTGTGTCCGAATTATTCATTTGTCTCCGGACGTCTGCAGCTATCGTGTCCAGCACATTGAACCAGGAAGGGTCCTCCCGGGAGGCAGCCTTGAGTCCACGGGGTAGCCCTGCTACCGTACGACGGAAAGCAGACCATATTTTCAAGTATTGTATGTTATGGACTATAATCTATGATATGTAATTTTATAGTATAGAATGTTTTAGTATACAGGCATACCCCGCATTAGCGTACGCAATGGGACCGAAGCATGTATGTAAAGTGAAAATGTACTTAAAGTGAAGCACTACCTTTTTCCCACTTATCGATGTATGTACTGTACTGCAATCGTCATATACGTGCATAACTGATGTAAATAACGCATTTGTTATAGGCTCATAGTCTCCCCGCTTGTGCACAGCTTCGGTACAGGTAGGGAGCTGGTATTGCTGTTCAGGACGTGACGACAGGCGCATGCGTGAGATGCAGTTTGCCTGTTGGGCGATATGTACTTACTCGCGAGTGTACTTAAAGTGAGTGTCCTTAAATCGGGGTATGCCTGTATAATGTTTGGATTAATATGTAGTGTAATGTAATATAAAAAAGAGTAATGTTTTAAAAGCGTTACCCAGTGTTGCAGTGATGCAAAGTGTGTGTCACCAGGTATAAATATTTATAAAAATAAGTAATACTGAGTGAGTGTTTTTATTTCTATAGTGTCAGAAGTGTACTCAGTGCTTCGCAAAGAATACAGTACAGAGAATTAGTGTGGAGTCCTATACGAAATAATTTTTCTACTGTAAACTTAACTGAATATGTGATGTATTTTTATCATTTTTCACTATTTTCTCTCCAAAGGTGTCCCATTTTGAATCCTTATGTATAATTTCTAATTTTAAAGAATATATATCTGAGAAATCCAGAGTTTATTTGGTATATTGATGGTTCCTGTCGGAGTGATACAGCAGGATAAGTTGATGGCAAATTATACTGTATGTGTTCCCAGCATGAGGTTTTAAACACAAATTTTATATCTAAAAGGTTCTTCTATTGTCTATTCTATATACAGACCTACTACAGGTTTTATTTTTACAATAAGCAGTAGCAATTGTTAAAATCACTGCACATATAAATCTCAAAGACCCTATTTCCCAGAATTTTTTGTATTATGAAGCCGATTGGCACGGAGGGATATTCATAATGATATATGTATGGACAGGACTCAATAGTCTCCCGGTCTGGTTATTATTTTTAATGTTATATACTGTACACATAGTAAATGGGTTATATGTGAGCAAGAGAAGGGAGATATCTGCAGAAAATATAAAGTAGACAAAGCTATCAAGCTTTCGCAGATAAATTATTTGTTACAGGAATTTATTCCTAGGCATAGATAATATAATATTTACTCTGATATAAATGATCTCTCTATGAGACATTTATGGGAAGTATCAGTAGTTCAAAGGAACCAAATATTAAAAACCATGTTATTTGTAATGAAACAATTGGCAAGTATAGTATGCAACTAATAAACATTTTTGCAGTCTCTCTATATACAGGTCAAAGTTGTACAGTTTTCATACAAGGACCTGAAAACGTACCTACTTGAGCTTGGAGATTGGGTGATGGTTACATTTTTAAAAGAAAACACGTATTACAGCCCAGCTGGAAGGGCCCGCCTGTATTGTTACAACAGATGCAGAGCTCACCTTCCATGTGATTCATTGTAAAGTGGTCTTCTCTATCAAGGACCTATTTACACAAGTCTTTAAAGAACCAAAAGACATGTATACAAGTTTTTAAAGAACTAAAAATACATTTATACCATTTTTGTATGGTTGAAGAATCAAGAGAATAAGAACTTTACATTTTTATATATTCATTATAGCTGAATTATTGTATACTAACCTTATATTTTTTATGTTTTATATTTTAGATACCAACATATAGTTTAGGATCCTGACTGAAAACTACTAAACAGATCAGTGGATCCTGGTTGGGTTATTATTAAGGGTTATTTGTATTATTATTTTTTAATATCTGATAACTAAATGTAAGGGGTACAAAGATGAAAAGGGTTCTACAGTCTATTATATCTATGTGTGTGAGGATATTTGAAGATAGCAGAGGAGAGAAATGTGTTATTAGATTTAGTATATAGGATGGCCCTTAGTATTATATCTATATATATATCATATCTCATCTCCCAGTTATGACCACTGCTAGTAAACACTACTAAGGGAGTTTCCCAGGTAGGGTCTACAAAACAATGATGTGCATGAGGGTGCACGGCCTCGAAGCATAAGCCTAATGATAGTCCTACCGCTAAGGCTATGGGGTGGTCGGACAGGTGGGTGTCCCTAGCCTAAGATGCTGGTAGAGAGGTGGCTAGTGAGCAATAGGAATAGTGTGCACACAAACTATACTCTCTAGGTGACAGAACATGTGTATCGGCTGGATAAAAAGGAACTGGCAGCCACCTTGGATAAGAGTGGTGTGCTACAATCATACAGAGTCACAAGACCTAGTACAGAAGTCCTGTGCTTGGCAAACAAGCTACTGTGATGCACAAAGTAGTGCACCATCTGACTGCTAAAGCCTACTAACATCCCTGAATCTAAGGCTATAAAAAGTGTTAGGACAGGTAGGTAGGTGGCTGTCCCTACTGTGTCCCTAGCCTTATGTACTGATGAGGAAGTAGTAAAGTAGCAATAAAAATGGTGTGTACAAAAGGACTCGAATACGCCTATAAAGATTCCGAGTGAATATTAGCCAGCAGCGAGTCCCTCCTGTATAGTAATTTTGACAGGTAGGTGTGCATGATGTGTCACTATGGCGGTCTCCTTGTAACGCTGTGCTCACCACAAATAAGGCGGGACCCCGATACTGAGGTGGGAATGGGTATAAACGCCACCCACAGCCATGGGGACACATCTGAAGAGTGGATGGTCAGGCAGCCGGGTCAGGATTGAGAGATTAGAGTAGTCTTGATACTTGCCAAGGTTAGCGGTAGGAGCCGGTAGAATGGTTGGAGTCCGATATCCGTGGTCAGGGGTTGGAGCCAGTAGAAACGTAGAAGTCCGTAAGCCGTGGTCAGGATTGGAGAGATGCGGAAGGTCAGAGGAAAGCCGGGGTCGGTAAGCCAGAAGTGCGGAGTCCAAGGGTCAAGCCGGGTCGGTACACAGGAGATCAATCTGAAAGCAAGGCGAAGGTACACGCAACAAGGCAAGGAGCCAGGAAGTGGGAGAACAAGTGCTACCAGGAACTATGCTCAGCCAAAGTGCAAGTGGCACAGCTGAGCATATGAAAGAGCAGGACCAATGAAAGAGAGGGGAGGAGTAGAGGTGCGGCCTCAGCGGAGGAAAGGATAGGTGGAGTGGTGCATGAGACAGGTGGGCGTGATGAGGGTAGTTGACGCACAGCTGGGTAGCAGTGCACACGCGTCACCTGCGCGCCGCGCTACGCTGATGCGTGCCGTAACCGGGGGGCGGAGCCAGAGTCCACGATGTCAACAAAGCTCCTCTGTGAGCACGTGCACGCAGTAAAGACAGCAGGGTTGCGCGAGGCAGCAGGTAAGGAGAGAGTGCGTCACGGAGGACGCGCTCCCCGATTCCTTACACTCCTTAAATAGGGAAATCGCTAGTGTGTATCAAAGGGAGGTGGAGAATCGATAGTCGCCGTCACTGTAGGATATAGAACTCGTCAGTGTTAGATACAACAAAGCGATGTGTACAGCACATAAGATTAGTTCAACATACTTCCCAAAAACGTGTGTCCCAATATAAATTGAAGTTGCTGACTACGGTAACATCAGTGCACTTAAAGTACTTGCGATATCGTTGCTGAATAGTCCGTGGAAGCGGGCGGCTCACTCTCCATACCTGGTGAAGAAAGCTAGTAAGGCAGCAAACAGATTGCCCGTGTAGACGGTCAGCTATCCAAACGGCCATTTCGTATAGGCGCTTTGTCAAGGGCTTGTGCCAGTAGTACTCTGTTCCGGTCTCTTAACTGCCTAATGCAGGGGGCCTGGCTGGACATCCTCCAATAGGAAATAGGGGCGGGATGTAATGACGTCACTTGTGTCTGGGCTTAGCTGATCCCGCTGTGTGATTGGTTAGCTACAGACCAATCACTGAGAGGGATAGCACACAGTGACAAAGCGCGCGATGGGACATATGATGAATTCTGAGCTAAAGTAAACACAAAGCCAGTGAGGGGCGTCCCAGGAAAATATGGTAGATGCAGCATACTAATGAAAGACCCTAATGCCAATTATATGGGGACATAGTAGGGTTGGGCGATATAAAAAGTTTTTCCACTATAACAATATTCTGAAATTTTATAACGGTAACGCTATATGTCGCAATAAATGTGTTCAAATAAAAAGTCTGAAAATGTTCTAGTAAATCTAAATAAAAGGTGTTCCCAAAATACATTTTCTTTAGATTAGAACAAAGAAACCTTAATTACCAAACCATTTCCATGCCTACACTTCATCTTTTCATACCTACACTGCTCCCATCACCATCATCCCCTCACTCACCTACACTTTTCCCATCTCCCCAACATCCTCTTCATCCCATCACTCACCTACACTGCTCCCATCCCCCTAACATCATCATCCTCCCCTCACTCACCTACACTGCTCCCATCCCCCTAACATCCTCTTCATCCCATCACTCACCTACACTGCTCCCATCACCCTAGCATCGCTCCCATATACTCCCTCAATTTAAAAACACATTTCACTCATGTTTAATATATTTTGTAACAGACTTTTTGACAATCAAGAATTGTCGAAAAATCTGGTTTAATAAATGTTTTACATTTTCATAAAGGGTGAGAGTGATGGAAGCAATGTAGGTGAGAAAGGGTGAAGTGCAGGTAAGGAATGGGGCAGTTAAGAGTCCCAGGGGGAGAGAGGAAGGGGTTAAGAGCCCCAGTTGGGGAGAGAGGATGGGTCAAGTGCCCTGGGAGAGAGTAAAGAGTTAAGTGTCCAGGGGGGTGGAGGAGGGGGAGAGCGAGAGGAAGGGTTTAAGTGCCCATGGGGGGATTGGGGAATAGGGCGTAGAGAGGAAGGGGTTAAAGGTCCATTAGGGTGGGAAGAGAGGAAGGGGTTAAGTCCCCTAGAGGGGGATAGAGAAAGGTGTTAAGTGCCCTAGAGGAAGGGTGGGTGGAGGGGTTAACAAAAGGAAAGTGAGGACTTTCTACAGTACCTTTCACACCAGCCGCTGCCCTCACATGCTCTCTCTCCCCATGCTACTCAAAACTCCAGCTCCCTCTGAGTCACCATTTAGAAGCAGGGAGGGACAGGGAGGACTCGGGAGAGAGAGGCAGAGACAGCACAGCGGAAGCTTCAAAGCTGCTCTCACTGCACCGGCATCCCAAAATATCGCGATAACAGGAAATCTCCCATATTGGAACACCGGGAAATTATGTTGTGATATAATGGTATCTCACCCAACCGTAGGACATAGTAGATGGTACAGCACCCCAAACCTCACCTGAATAAACTAGACACCCCTACAACACAATATGCCACTTTGTACTACAATTAAATATCACACGTCATTTAAAAATACTCCATGAACTAGATTGGCTATCCCTTGAGTCCAAACGCAAAATACATTTTTCCTTTCTTGCTTTCAAATACTTTCTGGGCAAGCTACCCGACAATCTGAACACTCCTACCACACACAGCTCTTATCACCTGAGATCTGACTCCAAAACAATGTGCACGGTCCAAAGGTTCAACAAGGAATGCAGTCGTTCCTTTTTCTGTTACCGTGCATCGCACGTCTGGAACAACCTACCAGAGACTCTCAAAACTGCCTCCAGCACAAGTAATTTCAGACTTCAGCTGTCGCACATTTTCATCTTGTCTGTAAATGTTACATACACCCATAATCATTATCTCCAACTGTCCATTAAATGTCTGTAAATTGAATATATAATCTCTGTTAATTTAATGTAACAATGTGTTGTCACTACCTATAGAAATGGAATCAACGCTCTCCAAGTAACTAGAAAGATAAACTAAGGTGCAATGGGGTGAACGCATATAGTAGAGACATAAGTTAACCAAGGTTAACACAAGAACCCCAACTACTGCACTCAAAGTATACTATAAATACCATAGGGGTAGGGGTATACAATAACCCACTGGAGGAGTGGTGTATTCCTTCCTAGAATTGACACAACAGAGTGAGTATTGTTCTCACAATTAATCAAAAATAATAACATTTTATTTCAATATAACACAACAATAACGTTAAAAAATCTATACAAAAGGTTAATTAAAATCCCTGGGTAGGCGGTAGAAAAGGGTGTAGCAATACTGGGCTATTAACCCATAGTATGCTGACTCTTTATATAATAAGCTGTGTTACCAAAGTCTAATGGCTAAAGTAGCAAATATAATGTATTGTCACCTTAACTCTGTGCCCAGGACATACTTGAAAAAAAGGAGGTAACTCTCAATGTATTATTTCCTGGTCATTTTATTTATAAATACAATTGACTCCTTCACATTCAAAACGTAGCTAAAAATCTGTCATTTTTCCTGCGTAACATTGTAAAGATACGCCCTGTCCTCTGTCCCTCTACTGCCAAAACTCTAACACAGGCCCTCGTTCTCATCCATGTCCACTATTGTAACCACCTACTGTCCAGCCTTCCTGCTTCTCATCCATCTCCCCTAAACACTGCAGCTAGAATCACTTTACTCGCTCCTAAGTCTGTCTCAGCGTCTCCTGGTGAAATCCCTTTCCTGGCTTCTTATCAAGTCCTGTATTACTTGCAACATTCTCTCCTGTCTCTTTTAAGGTTACTGTATACACTCTTCTGCCCATCTTTACATCCCAGACCTAATATCTCACTATACATCTGCCCGACTCTTGCGTTCTGTTCAAAGATGTCTTCTGTATATCCCTTTTGTATCTAAAGTCCTCTTCTGCCTAGATCCAATATCACTCTCTGATCCACATGGCTGGAATGCCCTTACCCCTCAATATCCAACTGGCATCCTCTCTCCACCTTTAAGACACATCTTAAAAACACACCTCTTTAACAATGTATATGGGTATCACTTCTGGCTCATACTATACATCTCATATACACCGACCTTGACCAGTTACCAGAACACCGTCCAACGGACTCTAAATTCTTCCTACTACCACTTAGATTGTAAGCTCTTTAGGGCAGGGAC